>NW_023615713.1:0-60001 GCF_013339695.2 Rhipicephalus sanguineus
GACCAGGTTTCAATGTGCACAAACTATGCTGTGTAACACAACAAGGTTTGTCCCTGCAGGTTGTCTTTGCACAAGGCATTCGATCCGGCGATCCGGCGAATATATATATATATACAGTCAAACCTCGATATATCGAACACGGACATATCGAATTATTGCCTATATCGAACGGTTCCTATATCACGTGGGAAATCGCATGCATTTTTAATTTTTTATTTCGAACGAAGTTTGACGTATAATGGATATATCGAACTCGGCCACCCCAAACCGCCCGCGCTCCGTTGACAGGCGGCGAGCTTTCCCGCCGCGCTCCGTTGACAGGCGGCGAGCTTTCCCGCAACTCTCGAAAATAGCGGTAGCGCGGTGGGCGTTTACGACTGCTGCACACATCGATGGCGCCGAGTGCGCCACTTGAACGTAGCGGCATACGCACGCCGCAGCCTTGCAGCAATGACGCACTGCACTTGTTGCACCAGCTCCTCCTTGATAGTATCGCCAGGCATCCGTCGCATCGGTCGTTGTTGTGCTCGTGTGTTAGGCCTGCCGCGCGTTGTGGTGTGTGTAGCGATGGCTGCAGACGCGAAGAAACGGACGACCCTGACTTTTGCAGCAAAACTGGAAGCAATCCAGGCTGAAGGCGTGGGATTCGGACCTGGTGCGTCAGGGACGGAAGGTATGCCTTATCGTCGATAACTGCACGGCACACCACACCGATGCCCAGCTGAGCAACATCGAAGTGGTATTTCTGCCGCCCAACACCACTTCGAAGCTCCAACCGTTGGACCAGGGCATTATCCGCACATTTAAGTCTACCTACAACCGTCGGCTGATCGACATTTTGCTTGTAAGACTCCGGATGGGCCAAGAGCTGAAGATCGATCTTTTGGGCGCCATCCAAATGCTCAAGGCGTCGTGGGAAAACGTCAAGCAGTCGACGATAGCCAACTGCTTTCGGCATGCGGGCTTCGGTGGACGCACTGACGAAGCATCAGTGGAAGAATCCGAGGAAGCTGAGTTGGCATGCGCAGATGAAGAAAGCGAGCTCGCCGAAACGTGGAGCAAGCTGGAGAGCTTTGTTGGTGCGGAGCCGCAAAGCATGTGCATCGAAGACTTCGTTGGAGGTGACGTCAGCACTGGTACAACGGCGGAGCTAACGGATGTAGAGATCGTCGCCGAAGCTACCGCTGAGCAGCCGAATGAAGACGCTGCCGAGGTGGATCCCGCAAGCGCTGATGGTGCCCCGCTCCCGACATCAGCTGAGGTCGTAGCCGCTTTGGCCCTTGCGCGCCGCCACTGCAGCGCGATTGAAGGCACCGGCCTTTCACTTGTGGATCGCCTGGACTATGTTGAGGACGCAGTCGTCAAACACGCCATTGCCAACAAAAAGCAGGCTACTCTTTTTCAGTATTTTAAGCCAACACAATAAATACTTTGTTTGAATCTTCAAGTGAGTATTTACTGCACCACGATTGGTTCGTTGGTTGTTTTCCACAAGTTCTTGACGCATTTTTTACGTGATTTTTTATATCGAATTCTGGATATACCGAACTATTTCGCGATCGCCGTGCCGTTCGATATATCGAGGTTCGACTGTGTGTATATATATATATATATATATATATATATATATATATATATATATACACACAGTGTTGGAAGTTGCGAGGCTCTCCCAACTGCCCAGGTTTCCTCGCGTCCAGGCAGGCGGACGCAAACCTCGTCTTCAAGAAGAGCTGCTGTTGGAGGGAACCGGACTGAGGAGCTGAAGTATACAAGAGGTTTATTTGCATTTGTACAGTTTCGTTCCAGAATGTGTTTTTTTACATCCTTCGCAGTCCCTAGATGTCAGAACTAGGGAAACAGGGGACGACGTTTCCATCTAATCAGGTGACAAATCTTGCGGGTCACTTTGCTGGCACCGCCCCCAGCACACACACACACACACGCGCGCGCGCGCGCGTATTGTTCTCTCAACGATGTCGCATCGGGGGAAACATGACTCCAGCATGCGGGGTGTGGTGAGTCCCTCGCTTCGCTCCTCGGGCCGACCACCCATGCTGACGAACGGCGGCCGCAGGTCAGGCAAATCCACTGGTATGTGTCTGGGCAGCTGCCGCTGATTTGAGCGTAGATTATGTGAGCCGGAGACGCAGAATGCGGTGGTCCCGAGGTCCGTCTTCGGCGGAAGCCCGGCGTCGCGGCCATTCCTGGGGCACAAAGGCGCCATGTTTCGCATTTCCGCTCCGGCACCAGCGACAATGGTGTTGTTTCGAGCAATTTCAACCATGCACCTCCTGGTACAGGAGAAACAGCCAGGCGTCTTCGCGCTCTTCCTTATCTCCGCAAAGTGAGGCGGCTGCCTTTATGCCGTCCCGGCGCCCCGCGGCAAAGGGTGGCTCGCAGATTGCAACAACTTGTAGTGCTGAGTTTAGTTATCACCTAATAGCTGCAGCATCAAAAGTGAATTTCGACAATTGCTCACACTGTTGAGTTGTTCAGTGAAGGCTCATATGTAGTGTCACAGCAGTCTTCTGTACAGGCAGCGAGAGACTGTTCTGATAGAACTGGTGTTGATCACTACGGACGTGTGTCTTGTACCAGCACAATGTCAGCGAGCTCTAGATCAGTCTGCCACTGTAAATACAGTTAAGCATGCAAATTCACTAACATTTAACCAAAAGAGTGGGCATCCTTTGAAGATAGGAGAGAATTTAAATAAAAATGACGAATTGCTTGTGAACACACTGCACACATTTATTGTGCAAGGGAGAGAAAACGTTTCATTAAAAATATATAAACAAGGCATGTGGGAGGGAACCCTAGTCCGGGGTTCCTGTGATGATCTCAGCGACGACACGGGCCCGTCCAACCAAGGCCTGGCGGACCTCGGGAGGCCCGTCGCAGAGGGCATCGACACGTTTGGCTTTTGCTTGGGTATGCAATGCATTCTTATCACAATACAAACACTGCACGGGACGCAGCAGGAGCCAGTATTTCATGTAAGAGTATTTCATGCTGCATTTTTTACTTTTGGGCGTATCACTCCCTGTGTGGCCTTATGGTGCGCTACATGGCAACACTGCACCACAACGTCAGCCTGAGGTTCTCCTGGCAAGAGGAAGCAAAACGGTTTTTGCACACTTTGTAATCTAGCAGACTTTACATACGTTGTAATTAGGCAAATGTTTTCATGCCTTGTGGAAGTGCTTAGTGCACTTCAATTGTTTCCTTGAGGTTGTAAATCAGACAGCTTTTTTTTTTCTTAGTACCTTCCTTTTATTATCCTCCTGAATGCGAAAAGATGGAGTCACACGTTCTGCTGTTCGCATTTATTTTCATCGCGATAGTATGTACTACATATGTTTAGTTACTGCTCGCGTCACACACAATAATTTCGATCACGACGTGAAACTTCTTCATTGGTACTTGGTAAAAGTATTTGGATGTAGGAGGCGACTCTTCACACAGACGGCCAAGTCACCAAATGTCGCAATTCTGGCGCAGCGAATTACTCTACGTACAGAGCCGTCCACTTCTACCCTGAACACCGCACCGTGCGGCCGGCGCTCCGCGGAGCGCCTCTGCCGGGCGCTTCGGAAACTAGCGCGCAAGCGCAATGACAGCTGTAGGCGGGGCCTTCGCCGCGTCGTCTGCTGGAGCGCGGCCGTTCGACCGAATTGCGCCTGCTTTGCGGTGAAGCAAGCATCACCCTTGTTATATGCGCACGCGAATTGAGAAGTTGGTGCGGTTCTTTAGAAGCGCAGAGACTGGCTTTTTTGCAAGCAATCGTACAAGTAACAAACCTCGGCCCATACATGAGCAAAACTTTCAAGCGGCGCTGGCACTGCCACAATGAGTGATTCGGCGGAACAGAAAGAATATCCCGCAGCTCACACGACTGTTTTTGATCAGCGCAAAGTTGAGCGCCGCAAAATTGGTGATGAATATACCGTGTAAGTTCTGACATAACATCTTGGAATGTTTGAAAATTTTGATTAGTTACTAACCTGTAAACAAAAGAATGTGACTTGTCCGTTAATCTTAGAAAACTGACAATATAGCATTTATGTGTTACCAATAGCGCTGCTTTTATGTGCTACCGAATTTAACTCGCCAATATCCCACCCTATTCACTGCCTACCGGCAGCCGTGTTTCTTCGTGCTATTGATGCATAGAAATTAAGAAACGTTCTAATCAAGTTTTCAGCAGAACTCGTACGGGGCAATCAGTGCACCAAACAAGCGCCGATGACAAATTTTTACTGCTGTGAGCAGGTGCAGAATAAAGCGTTATTCCTTTTTTGTCTCTGGGCGACACAAGGCCCACTTATCGCTTCATATCTTTCTTGACTCGAAACGTTAGCGCACTGCTCATGTGACCCCTCAATTCGTAGCGCCGTCAAACTTTCCTTTTTTTATCGCCGCGTAATAAAGGGGCTGCATATGTTCGGTAGTACTTCATTCCAGTATTGCCTCCCGATTAAAGGACCATGCCGAAAGTACCGGAAGACGAAAGACGACGCATCGTAGATTTATGCCTTAGAGGATATTCACAACGTGCAATATCTGCGATGACGAACCGTCATCTTGCAACTGTCAACCGGATCATTCAAGCGTACAGGAATGAAGGACGCAGGAATGAGAACCACACCAAATTCCCAATTTGCGTGCGCATATCACAAGAGTGATGCTTGCTTCACCGCAAAGCAGGCGCAATTCGGTCGAGCAGCCGCGCTCCAGCAGACGACGCGGCGAAGGCCCCGCCTACAGCTGTCATTGCGCTTGCGCGCTAGTTTCCGAAGCGCCCGGCAGAGGCGCTCCGCGGAGCGCCGGCCGCACGGCGCGGTGTTCAGGGTAGAAGTGGACGGCTCTGTACATGGTGTCGTAGGCGTCGGCATCACTTCGTCGCAGACATCCATTGGATATCGCTCGTTTGCAACGTCCGGGCAATGCTGCATTTAAGAAGGCAGTTTCTCAGGTCTAACTGCCCTCAAACCACATGCAAATAAAGAAGAGAGATAACTTAACCTACGAACCTCATGTCTTGAACGCTTGGAGAGTACGTCTGGAGATGCGCTGCTTGCTACTGAAGCGGCACACATGCCGGGGTGTAGCGTCGGCACAGCCCCAGCCACAAGAATGGCACGCATTCTCGGGATGCTGAACTCGGACAACTGTGCAGGGCTTATGCGATAGCGGGCTGCCGTGAAATCCAGCGAACAAATACGGCTGCATTTTGTCGGCACCCATTCGTCCTTTCCTCCGTTTCGAACAAAATCCGTCCATCCTTGCCGGGATCCCGACGGCGGGAACGAGTAAAAGGATATGTTTGCTGCGTTGTGTTTCGATGGGCACTGCGGCACCGAGCACCGATACCTCGGCATGTCCGATTCAGGCAGTTCGGCAAGGACACACACACGGAGAGCTCACGCTGCCTGTCGACACGGACCGAAGAAGAAGGTGGGAGGAGCAAAGAGCAAACATGCTATGGAATATACCGCAGTGCACTGCGCATAGTTCTCTCTGTGACGTCGACAATACTTGCTTTACATGTTCGACGTCACAAGGGGCCTCCGTCTACGTCATACTAGTGGTTATGTTGATAGGTGCTCAAAACTCAGATGAGCACCCACGCTTACATTAAAACTAAATAAAATATCCTAAAGGCAACGCTCGTCACTCATAATCGGTCAGAAATGCCCCCACATGCAGGACTATCAAACAACACAAGCACCTCGGGTTTCCAATTTGACTCGGTGTCTGGGGTCCTTTAAGAGACTTTTCCCACTTAGGTGTACGTGGAAGAATGTTAAATATAATATAAAGTTACTTGTCAGATCGTACATTCCGTGTCCGAGTATGCAGTGTTTTGTCCAGAGTGTTTGTCCAGGAAACTGGAGTGCCGCAATGTGGTGTCCTGAGCTGTGCACTTTTTGTTATCAAAATGAATTCCTTGCTACTGTGCATTCCACGTACTGATGTAATCAGGGTTCTGCCCAGCGGACCGGAGCCAGCCAGTGTCCCGGGGAGATGTCGAGGAGAGGAGCCCGGAGCTGTTAACAGTAACGTTTATTTACATTATTTACAGGTAGCGTGTTGCTACATGATGGGGTTAGCATCATGGAAGCTCTCGAGCTTTGGGAGCTTCTCGGAGCTTGTGAGAGCTTGAGAGAACTTGTGAGAGCTTGTCGGGAGCGCATCGGCGCTCGCATTTTATGTCCTGGCCTTCCCAGGGTTCCCTGTAGGAAAAAACAATGGAGGCCAGGACAGTCCAATGAAAATTTCCATCTTCACCTCCGCCCCCAAAAGGGGAAGGTGAAACGCCGCCTCCTTCCCAACCCACGAAAGGAGAAAGAGGCACGTCCAGTTCGTCCCATGGCGAGGGAAAAACTGCCCACCGCGCACTACACGGCACAGCACGAAGATGTTGAGTCTTACGTGGAAGTCAATTTCGTAGTCTGTTGCAGTGATGGGTATGCGGCGCCAGGCAGACCACGAATTGTGGAAACAGCGGCAGCCACGGAGAACGTGGGAAATGCATCCGCAGACGGTTCCCAGACGCTGGGCCCTTTGTCCGGGGCACCTTGACGACAAAGCAAGCCGCCTCGACGGCCAACAACTCTTCCTAATCTGTCAGTCGGTCAGGCGTGCCCAAAGGGTTTTACGAGGGGCGCAGACAACCTGAGATAATTCGACGAACGACTTTCGTGTTGTCGCCGCTCTTGGTGCATCTCTGGAACCGCTGACCCGGAAGAAATCAAGGTAGTCTTAGCCGCAACGTCTCATGCGTCAAAGCGGCGCCAAGCCAGGCAGGCCGATCATAACAGCCCGTCCACCGTCACAGGAGGTCTCGAAGGGGTTGCAGCACCAAAGCACTCCGCAGAGACCGTAGATCTGCTCCCTTGTAGACGTTGACGCAGGCTGCACCAATCTCTGGACCTGAACCATGGCTAGCAAACGCCAGAAACGAACCACGCAAGACCCGAGGCACAACAAACATAGAGCACTCAACTGACCTCGAGAAATGCCAGGTTACAGTTTTGGTAAAACTCCCTAGAAATTTACAATTGGTGCGCTCACTCGTGAAAATTAAGAATCAGATAATGAAGCCATAACAAACTCAGACCTACTACGTGCGAAGCAAATCAACAGCCTAACGTTTTGTATCATTTCCAAGAGAGATTCACAGCGTTCAAGGCACGCAGGTGCTACGGGCGAAACAAAACGAAAGGAGGTAGTTAATGAATTACGCCTCTCACAGTATAAGCAGTGATTCCACTCCTGCGCCAACTGCGCCAAAGTGCGCCAAATTGTATTTACTGCGCCATCCTGATAATATCGAGGAAATTTGCGCCAAACTGCGCCAAAGTCTCGGGTTTGGGGGCGTCTATCACCGGCAATCGCACCGCCGGCGCGTCAGAACATGTGCAGCTCGATCTTGGGACTGCCAATAAAGTCGCAATCATGGACCAAGAATTATTGCGCTGAATAAATAGCGCTCGCGCGTGCGTTCCGAGTAAGCCACGATGCCATGCACGGTGCCGACGCAGCTTATGTTCTGCAAGTCGGCTCGACAGCAAAACGCGCTCTCCGCAGAGGCTCGTGACGTCTAGGCCTATCGGTAGCGAGAAAGTGCGACGGCGATTCATCGGCGGACGTCGTCTGTTCCAGAAACGCTGCTGATAGCTCGTTTCAAGCGTCGCATGGCACGTAAGGAAAGCAAAAATATGTTCATTAATAACTACATGAGTGCCGCTAAAATGTCTGTCACTTCTGTTTCCGGACATCGCGGAATGAAATCTGGGATCGCTCGCAGTAGATACTATATGGGACAATATCGAATTTTCCTTGCTTCGCGTTTATGGAAGAGCACGCGAACGGTGGAAACGCGTTGACACTTTTCCTCAGATATATTTTATCCATGGATCTTCATCCAGAACAGCTTTTTCGTAATTCCTTCCGCCAGCACGCGTCCGAGTTTGTAATCACTCTGCGGTAAATACCCCCTAAAATTTAGGCCCTGCCCTTTCGAGCTCACGTGCTAGGGTTCCAATTCGAATTTTTGCTTGCTTTTTTAAAAATGTCATCTCATTAGTAAAATCATATCTCCTGGTCGGAGCAGCCGCAAATGCGCAGCTGTCAGTAGCGGGCCCGTCGCTTACGGCCCACAGTGAAGCGGCTACGCCATGCTACACGTCCGCCCTCGCTTTCGGGGGTCAATAGCTAACGGTTAAAAAAACTCAGTTTCGCTTCAGAGCGAAGCAATGAATGCGATACCAAAAAATTGTATTGTGAAACGAAGTAAGAGTAGCAGCTAACACTTTTGGATCCAGGAACCGAAGCGTTTTCTTGCTCCGAGTTCTCTAAACGCGAAGTAAGCGTTGAGAGCACAGCAAGTTTACGAGCCGTCTCCTGATGCCTCGAGATAGCGCGCGCGCAAGCGACTGCGCCCTTCGAACGATGCGCTCCACCCCCCCCCCCTTCCGCTCCGCTGGCGTCCCTTCATGCTTCTTACGAAAGACGGGCGGGGCGTTTCCTCTCTGTTTGATGAGCAATCGACGGCAGGCCCGCACGCGGGAAGATGTTATCTCATGCGCTGTCCGTGCGGCGGAGACAGACGGCCGGCTAGTTTAATCTCCGCTTCAGCCGCGTTGTCGCCAGCGCTCGCGAGCTTTTACCCGCGGCTAGAATGCGCGTGGTGATGTTATTAATTTGGACTTTATACGGAAAATTACGGCAACGGTGACGGCAAAAATCCGCCCAGAGTGTCCATATAATTGCTATCGCAAGGGTCAATGTACGGGGCAGATTTTGCACCCCCCCTCTTAGGTGATAGGGGGGGGGGGCGCCCCCCCCCCTGCCCCCCTGTGCGCACGCCTATGGTCCTGAGTTGATTCTTTCCATGAGATTTGCAATGAATCGAAATATTTCTAGCCTTCATAAGAGCCCCATAATAATACTTAGGTGCTTGAATGTTAATGCAATATGCTTCTGTATTGCACTCCAGGATGTAAAATTCGCTGCTCCAAAGTGCTCCCAGATGCAAAATTATCTGCTACAAAGTGCTCCAAGATGAAAATTTTGCTGCTCCAAAGTGCTCCAAAACGTAAATTTTGCTGCTCCAAAAATTGCTCCAAATCAGAAGTCCTCGGTAGCATCACTGTATAAGTAAAACTCAAAATCAAACTTGCGCGTATGAAAATAAAACAAACAGAGAAACAAAAAACCTACACTACACTGATGCGCATACTAACAAGTGTGCTGCAATTTACACAAGGTTTATACAGAGGCTTTTACCCTCAGCCTACTTCTCTGTTAAAAATCAACTTGCGCAAAACCCTCTACTCGGGTGTTAGGTTTCGCTAAATGTAAGCAAACACTCAGTTCAACAAGTATCTTAATGTCTGCAGTTATCATGACGAAGAAAATAAAAGTTACAAAAATCGACATATTCCTTGCTCATCTGCAGACACGCGAACATTAAAAGCAAAACAATTCAAAACTGGATACAAGAGAAATTCTTGGTAGCCTTACACTGTCCGAACATTATGCGGATAAAATAAAATCAACAAAAGCAGAAACCTACACTACACTGCAAAAACATAAGGTTTAAACCGAGGCTTTTTACCTTAGCCTACTTCTCTGTTAAGATAAACTTGCGCGTAAAACATAAAACAGAGAAACAAAACCTACACTTCACTGCAAGAACAGAAGGTTTAAACAGAGGCCTTTACCTTCAGCCTACTTCTCTGTTAAAATCAGCGCAAAACCCTCTACTCGGGTGCTAGCTTTTTCAAATGTAAGCAAACAAGCAGTTTAGCAAATATCTCAATGTCTGCAGTTAAGATGAGGAAAATAAAACTTTCAAAAATCGACACAGTCCTTGCTCATCGGCAGACATGCAAACGTTAAGACAGCTAAACAAAACAATAATAAAACTGGATACAAGACAAATTCTTAGTATCCTTCGTGACACTGCGTAATTTAATGCGGCACCCTTTCAGACGTGCTCTGGGGGGACGCGCATACCACAGTTGTCGATGGGCCAGATCGCGACGGAGGGACAAAAAGCCAACCTGTCCGAAGCACTCAGTGGCGGTGACCTTTGTTCCGCGGGCCCCGAACTCCGACAAAGAGGCACCCGGACGCTTAAGCTTCCTCATTGTGGGCCTCCCCGAACAGCGGTCACCCTCTCGCAAACTTGGGGGAGGACCTTTGTCGTTACAGTCGCGTACGCACCACCTCGCTTTGCTCCACCGTTTAGCCTTCACCAAAGATGATGAAACCAGGCGACCACTTCCGCGTCTCTTTTTCTTGGCCCTCGCGACACGCTTTATGCCTAATCTCGATTTGTGCGAGACCCGCAACTTTTGCAGCCTCCGCTCGAGGCAACTTGGACCTTTCCCCTTTCCCCGAAGTTTTCGCTGGCGCCTTTTTCTTTCAGGGCGGCACGGAACGCTCCCCGACTCGGCAATAATACTCGGAAGTACATTCCTCAAAACTCCAGGCGGCTCAACTGGCTTATCCTCGGCGTTATTTCTAGCTGTCTGCACTTCAGAAACAACGCTACAATCGACACTTGCTAAACCAGCCGGCTCGCCATCAGATGTCTCTCCTTGGTGAGAGTCATCACCTCGCGCTAATCTAAGCGCTTCATCACCTCGCGCTATGTTGAGCGCCTCTCCCTCTCGTGGTAAGCTAAGCGCCTCATCATCTGAACTTTTACAGTCTGCTTCATTAGCGCTTTCTGCTTCCGGAACCTCATGAGCAGACTCACAGGCCATCGGATCCGTCATAGCTGCCGCCGATTCGTCACCAAAACAAAGGCCTTTCGAAAGCATGTCCACGTCATTCTTAGAGGGATAATGTTCGGGCAGGTTTTGTGACACCAAAGTTTCCGTGGCGAGCAGTCTGAACGGTCCCTCACTCTCAACGCGGGCTAATGGCAAACACACACTTTCATTTTCAACTACTTGCCATGCACACGGGCGTTCCCCTGTGGTCACCTCATTTGTCAAAGAGTACGGATGTACACTATCAAACGTTGCGGCAGAGTCCCGCGGTACGTTTTCCTCAACTAATTCCTGAATGGGGGCTTTCAATTGTTCCAGATCATTGTCGCTGCTGTCCCCAAAACAGAGAACATTCCTTGGCTTTTGGCAGCCGATTGCGATGTGACCTAGCTCTTTGCAACGGTGGCATACAACCGGCTTCCTAGCATTAAACGCCTTTTCTTTCTTTCGATCTTCTGAGTGGCTCACTGTAGACGTGGACTCAGCAGGAGTGCCTTTCTTTTTCTTATGTGAGGGTGCTATCTCGTTATTCGGGTTACTTGATGCCTGATAAAGTGCTAAAGCCAAACGCCTTTTCTCATTTATCCTGTCTTCTTCAGCCCATCTTTTGGACTTCTCAACTTCCTCTCAGCACTCCTCAATTTCATCATCCTCCGCCCCGCATTCCTGAATAGCCTTAATCAGCTGTGACTCTCTCTCTTTTCTCCCAACCTTAATTCCCAGCTCTTCACACAGTAGTAAGAGGTCTGGTCTCTCTAGCTTCTTTACCAACTCCATGGTCTTCACGAGTGAGGACTTTCTACCCGCCGTGACGTTAGGTAGCGAACAAGCGAAGCCTAGACGCACGGTAAAACACTGCCAGTTTTAGAACATTAAAACTAAAATGGTGAATAGCTGTGACGTATGGTAGCGGTACAACGAAGCCTATACGCACAGAAGATTACACACAGATTTAGAAAACTTCAAAAGCTAAAACCTGGCAAAACTCAAAGAAAGTCAAGCACTCACCATATCGTTGAGGCCCGAGTCAAGCATGGGTCATCCCGTTGCTGCTAACCAGTTGATGTGTTCCAGTTGTCAGCAGCATCCCAACGCTGCCATCCAGTTGATGTAATCATGGTTCTGCCCAGAGGACCGGAACCAGCCAGAGTCCCGGGGAGATGTCGAGGAGAGGAGCCCGGAGCTGTTAACAGTAACGTTTATTTACATTATTTACAGGTAGCGTGTTGCTACATGATGGGGTTAGCATTATGGAAGCTCTCGAGCTTTGGGAGCTTCTTGGAGCTTCTCTTCACCTCCGCCCCCAAAAGGGGAAGGTGAAACGCCGCCTCCTTCCCAACTCACGAAAGGAGAAAGAGGCACGTCCAGTTCGTCCCATGGCGAGGGAAAAACACTGCCCACCGCGCACTACACGGCACAGCACGAAGATGTTGAGTCTTACGTGGAAGTCAATTTCGTAGTCTGTTGCAGTGATGGGTATGCGGCGCCAGGCAGACCACGAATTGTGAAAACAGCGGCAGCCACGGAGAACGTGGGAAATGCATCCGCAGACGGTTCCCAGACGCTGGGCCCTTTGTCCGGGGTACCTTGACGACAGTGCTGGGCAGTATCGAAGATACATGTATCTTAGATACTATCTTGATACACTTTGGGTATCTTGTATCTGTATCGCGATACGTCTCGAAAGACGAGTATCTGTATCTGTATTTCCAATACATTCGATAATGTATCGTGTATTTTAAGATACAAGATACTTCTATCGCGACACAGCCGTGCGAAACAATAATCGCTGGCCAAACTCCGCTTCTCAAGCTGGTACTGGTGCCACTAAGCGATCTGAATAAGTCTAAGGGCAGTGACGTTATTTTTACGCCAGAGTCGTCCAGTGAGGGTAAAGATGAGGAAGACAAGCACGCGGACGTCTACGCCCAGCCCACGTACCTTTTGTTTTCTCGATTTCTTTTCTTTTTAGTTGCTCCAATGCCGCTACACTTGCTCATAGCCACTGTCCTGCGCCGCGTACTCCACTGCGTGCGGCGTCTATCGTGCAAATTTTGATGTTATTACAGTGTCGTTACTGCAGATTCTTTTGCGTCTTGATCCGTAACGAAATGTGATGCGTGCAAGAATGGGGTTGCTTTGCGTCGCGTGGATTTTACATATTAGCGATTTAAAAGATCTCGAGGATATAAGTTTGACTTGCATGCAATGAATTAACTTATATGCAAATAAGATTCTAACAACTTTAGCACCACAGGTACTGATGCTAGATCTAATAGAGCAAGCGTTTACCTAACAGAAAATATCTTGGCGTACGGTATTTTTCACTTCCATCTGCATTTATTCAAAGAATTTATGAAATCATAATTTGATTATTAGCACAAGGCACAAGTGCTTTCTTAGCTGTAATTTTGCGTCACATACATTACCTAGGCCTCTGCACTGTTTTTCCGGTCTGGTCACTGCAGTATGTCTTTCGTAACGCGCTCCCAGAAAAAGATTGCTGCTTTATTCTTCTAACTGTCTGCTTTATTTCTACTACTGTTTACACATTTACACGTTGCCAAGGCGATTTTAAAAACAAATATATTATTATGCGGGCGTGCCTTTAGTATACAGCACAAAATATTCTACTTACCGCTTAAGAAAATAACGAAAGTGAGTTTGCATTATAGAAATGGAAGAGCCATCTTAAAGATGTTAGGAAGGGGATTCCAGAAACGTTGTTTTAATGAATGCTCCGTTTTACTCATGAGCGTCCCAACGAGCCATTTCAGGCAATTTTCCATAGGCACTAAATTTCACATTGTCTCAACCAAGCCCTTAGCCGGGGGGGCTGGGCGGCTAAGGGCTTGGTTGCGGGGGGGAGTGGCCCGGGCCACTCCCCCCCCCCCCGAAATTTTGGTGAAGTAGGTGGTTATAAAAAATAAATAATGAAAATAGGTGTTTTTCTCAAATAGTCAAGGTTTTCAGCAAGTGCCCCCCCCCCCCCCCCCCCGAAAAAATTTTTGGCTACGGGCCTGGTCTCAACAGGATAGTTGACGATACTTCGTGATCATAGCTGGTAAGGGCGCCGTCTGTATCGTGTTTCTGTACTCATTCAATGTGAATGTTTGATAAACAACCACCTCTCTATTTTACTTATACTTGTTTTCCGGTTTTAGGCCTTCTTAAATATTTTTCTTATTACTAATCGCTACGTAAAGGGAGCTATAAGCGGCAATAGCGCGAATAGCGGCAGTGTCCTGCGATGCTTCGTGCAGCTACGTAATACGTCTGAGACATTTCTGTGTTGCACATGTTCTCTCGTTCAAGAAAAATTGCTAAAAGATTGCACGTTAGTGAGTATATCAACAAAGAATCCCTTATGCCAGCAGCTAAGTAGAACATGGAAATTCATTGCAGGTTTACGTCATCTACATATACAACAGGGGTCTCAAACTCAGCTTATAGCCGGCGGGCCGCAGTCACGAAATTTAGCTCCAAAGGCCCGGGAACAGTGAAGATGGTGGGGTCGGAGAGAGTTTGAACAAAATGACGTTGCCATTTGAAAGGAGGCCTTTGACATATCTCATATATAGGTCATTTCTGAAGGGGATTTTGAGTCCGGATTCCAGAAACAACGATACGGATGTACATAACGACTGAAATCTGGACGCGGATCGAAATATAGTTTTTGTTCCACGGTTATGTTTCAGCACATGGTGACCACGTGTTCCTCACGAAAGAAACGCTTGAGAGCAGTCATGTCTGTGTAGCTCACTAACATACTTATTTAGAAAACAAAAGCACATGGAACGGAGACGGTCATGTGTGCCGGCCGGGCCGCTAGCGAACGGTCGCAAGCCCCGTATACACCATGCGTTCCCCGCGCCACTCCCCCCTGCCCCCCCCCTCCGATAGGAAGAAAAAAAGTCGCTATTAGCGTTGTTGCTGCTGTACACCTCTCCGGATATGCGGTATTGTGCAAACTGTCTTTTACGGACAAGGTAAAAGTCCACACCGGTATTTGCGCCGTCGTGCGAAGGCTTCTTATTGACGTTATTGTGATTACATGGCAACCCGCTAGCTGGTCGGCAAGCTGAGCAGCGACTCCCATCAATTACAAAAATTACAAGCAAGAACCGCTGTCAGCGAAGTGTATAAAGAGTTGTCCTGTGAACAAGCTAAAACAAGCCCCAATAGGTTGTTTTGGAAGGAAACTAATGTACTTTGAGCAAGAAGGGCAAAACTTTTGAGATACTAACAGACATTTCATGCAAGTGAAACTAAATAGGTCACAGTTCAGAAATTTTCAAGGAGACATCTTTGTGTATAGGCGTTTGCTGCTACTTGTAAGGATCTATAATAACAATTTGAAAATGTATCGAAGTATCTGAAGATACAATTGCCAAGTATCGTATCGGATACAATTAGTACGGCAGTATCTTGTATCTGTATCTCCAATACGTTTTGCCTCAGTATCTTGTATCGTATCGCGATACAATTTCAAAGTATCTTTGCCCAGCTCTGCTTGACGACAAAGCAAGCCGCCTCGACGGCCAACAACTCTTCCTAATCTGTCAGTCGGTCAGGCGTGCCCAAAGGGTTTTACGAGGGGCGCAGACAACCTGAGATAATTCGACGAACGACTTTCGTGTTGTCGCCGCTCTTGGTGCATCTCTGGAACCGCTGACCCGGAAGAAATCAAGGTAGTCTTAGCCGCAACGTCTCATGCGTCAAAGCGGCGCCAAGCCAGGCAGGCCGATCATAACAGTACCATGTTCTATTTCCCGTACGTAGACGATGTGCAGGTTGCCTATAAGTTTTGTAATCTTGCAATGTTTCAGCGGCGGGTTCAGCTTGGTTTGAACAACAAAGTTTCTAAATAGGCAGATGAAAACCGATTCAGACTGAATCCACAAAAAAGCGCGTGCATCTTATTCTCTAAGAAGAGGGGCCTTCACCCCGATCTCCTGACATTGACCTGCATGGTCAACGTCTGTCTGTGAAGATAGAGCATAAATTCCTAGGCCTAATCTTAGACACGAAGCTGATTTTCATATCACACATCAAGTATATAAAAAACATTGAATGTTCTAAAAGTGTTGTCACGCACTACTTGGGATAGTGACAGAAAGTGTCTGATGAATCTGTATAGAAGCCTCATACGCACGCGCCTAGAAGCGAGGACTCACGTACACATGCAAGCAATACAAAAAAAAACATGCATACATATCTGCAATTCACAGATCTTGGTGAAATTTTCACTTTAGCAGCACATAGAATCTTAAGACACTAAACTTAACAGTTTGAATGGTCTCTCCACATGTGCGTAGAGGTGTACATACCATGCGACCAAACACATTAGCAATACACTGTACGTAGATTGCTGTTGGTCTGCAATTTTTGGAGAAATTCTGGCAAGCAGCCCAGCTTACGCCTTTATGTATTGCACTTCGTGCCAAGCTGCATTTGCAGCCTGGGCGACACCATCTCTCTCCATGTTTGCGTAGAGGTGTACATAACATACGTCCAAACACATTAGCAATAGACTGAACGTACATTGGTGTTAATCTCCAATTTTTACAGAAATTCTGGCAAGAAGCCCAGCTTATGCCTTCTTGTCTTGCACCCCTTGCCAAGATTTCAAAGAAACTCTCCAGAGCCTTTACATGTGTATGCATAAATCCCTCTTCTTTTTCTACACCCATCAACGTACCTCCCTTATCCACATGCAAGTACAGGTAGCACATTGTACTGCATACTATTCAGATGCAGCTGTGCCTGAACCTGGTAGTAATACGTGTGTTGCTTTCAATGCACCAATAGCATCTAAGCAAAAGTCCGGCCTAGATTGTCCTGCTTGAACTAGCTCACTTGGGTGGACATTACGAAGCGAATAGAGGCATTTGGCTTCAAGCAGTGCCGGAGAGTGACAATCGCAGCAAAAAAGCCCATCCGGACTACAACCAAGATATGGGTACTCAGGTGGTATCATCAGACCACAGTCGTCCAGCCTTCTATTCACATACTGCCCTTTAAAGGCAGTAAAGGCACGGGGCTTGGCAAGCTATTAATTGTTTATGCCATACTGGATGGCAGGACCAGAATGTACTTGGCTTTAAGTATCTTATCTACTAAAGATGGACAGTGTTGTTGTTTGGAGCGGCACACTGCCCTGAATATAGAAGCAGTTTTCTGCCTTTTCAGTGCGGAAACTATTCACTACAGTCTCTCTCTCTCTCTCTCTTTTTGCTGCTGCCTCGATAGCTAGGGATGCAGGAACTGTAATTTTATGATTTTGTTGCACTCTCTGCCGATCATCATGGCCCGCTGCAATCATACTTGCTAGGTTGAGATTGCAAAGGGGTCTGTCTAGCGTTATTTCGAATCCAGCCGTTTATTCTGCAGAAATCCTCGCGCAGACTGCTGTCGGGACAACCTGAACGAGAAGCAAACACAAAAGTCGTGAATAAGCCGTGCTATGATTATAAACAAAGGGGTGCATTTTATTTGTGCAGGAAGTGACAAAGGCACACAAGGCTGTGACTGCTTGCAGCCCACCGTTTCAAGGTTTCAGCCTGAAATGTAGGTAATGTCCACAGCAATGTGCCATTCTCCACCCGTTGTTAGGAACTGCTGTGCAGCCAGTTTCTTAGCATGATATGGCCAACACAGAAGGCGTACGCTACGATAACAAAGCGGGAAAAAAACTGACAGGTGCATTGGTTCTACAACTGCATTGTGGACATTCGATTAAACTTTACTTTAGTAAAGTTTAAAAATATTAAAGTTTAATCAAGTTTAGAGGTCACAGCTTTTTATGAGAAAAATACATGATAAACTGAAATTTTGCTCGCATCACTCTTCACGCATGCACCATCTTGTGTTCTAGCTTTTCTGGTGAATGCGCAGACTGCAGAGATGGAGTGTCTGCGTCTTTTGGATCGGCCTCCTTTCCATCTGTGTCCTGGTAGCATGTATTGTTGCTTCTAAAAGGGTACCTGCATGCTATTCTGTGTCTGTGATGCCTGAAAATGCAAATTTTTTTTCGTAACGCAGCAAAATACTCCATTGCCATGTGCGCAAGTATCAATTTACAATGCTCCCTACCAACCCAAGCAAAGCATCAATAACGATACCCCCCGCAGGGGCGTCTGCACAAGCAGGCGTTTGGTGTGTAGCGACACCACGGACCCGAGCTAACGGGGGGTTTCGACCCCCCTCCCACGCCTAGCCGTGCGTGGCTTTGCCGTGTCCGGGGAAAAGGGGATCCTGGGGGTTGAGCCGACGCCGGGTGATTGGACCTTTAAGGCCCCCCGGCAGACGCAACACACCCCTTTGGCCCCGGCTTCACGTAGACGGCACCCCTGGGCTGACCCCCCAGGGGAAATCGGCAGTCGCCTTTCCTGCCTCTCCCCTCACATCTTCGTCTTTTCTCTTACTTTAAATCTTTCCTGTCCTCTACTCTCTTCCATTGACTTCCGTGTTTTCCTGGCGGCAAGGGTTAACCCTGTGTGGTTATCCTACCTGGATACACCATATTCGGTTATAGTGGTGGCGTACAGCTGGCGCCTGCAGGGCCTGTGCTTACAGACCCTGCAGCGTCCCCTTGTAGGACTCCATGGTGGGTGGCTGCGCTGCTGCCGAAATATAACATTTACATATGGCTAGTTCCTTCCCCCCACTCCCTGATCGCCCTAACAAAAGAGGGCGCACCGACGAAGTCTCCAGTTTTTTGGTCACCAGAGAGTATCTTCCCCCGATTCCACGTTATCCACGCTGACACACCCGGCAAACCAGTGCGAACACTTTCACCTTTTCTAGTTTCGAAGTCTTTGACCGAAATCTTTGGCCCAGGATATAAAGTATCGAGAATGGCAAGTGGGTGACCTCCTCTTGGAATCTCCGCGACCAGAAACAATATGAGAGACTGCCTAATCTAGCGAAATTTGGAGATACCACTGTAATAGTAACCCCACACCGAACCATGAATACCACCCGTGGCGTTGTTTCAGATGATGACTTGTTAGGGCTGACGGAGGCTGAACTCCTGGAGGGTTTCAGCGAACAGAATGTCATCACGTGAAACGAATTAGGATAAAGGCGTGATGGCAAAGAAGTCCAGACTAAGCACCTGATACTTACTTTCAATTCAAGTGTACTGCCCGACTCCATCGAGGCTGGGTACATCAAGCTCCGAGTGAGGCCATATATACCAAACCCTCTCCGATGTTTCAAATGCCAGCGGTTCGGCCACAGTTCACAGAACTGCCGAGGCCGCCTAACTTGCGCCAAATGCAGTGGCTGAAGAACACACATCTGGATGCCTGTGAAAACTCCCTCTCTGTGCGAACTGTAATGGGGAGCATGCCGCATACTCACGGTCATGCCCATGCTGGAAAAAAGAAAAGGAAATTGTCAAAATTAAAGTAAAACAAAACATTTCATTTAAGGAGGCACGAAGGCAGGTGTCCTACCTACCAGAACCAGCTTTGCCGAAGTGGCGCGTCAGGGGGCAGCGCCACGACGGCCTTCGGCGCTGTCCGGCACACGCGTAGTGAGCCGGCGGTGACGCCACCCGCCCCCCCGGCGGTTGCAGCCAGTGCTGCTCCGCCATCCAAGAAGGACCCACCAACCTCCGGGTTGGGGGGCGCGAAGGTCTCGTCTTCTGAGGCGAGGCCCTCAAAAACAAAACCGCAGCGCTCGCAAGAGCGCGTGTCCAGCGCCTCGCAAGAGGCAATGGACACAACACCGAGCGTGAGGGCGCAGCCAGCGCCTAAGGGATCGCGCGACTGCCGTCGACCGATCCAAAAACAGAAAAATCACGAGTCACGGCCCCTGTAAAGGGTCCGTGAGCTAATTTTCCATCCTTGAGCACACAGCACAAACACATCTAAAATGGACAACAGATCCTACAGTGGATGTGAGAGGACTTCTCCATAATCTTGATGATAATTAGAGAACTTCTTATAACATACCCCAAAGTGCTGTGTGTGTCAGGAACACATCTCAAGTCCACACAAACAAACTTTCTAAAGCAATATGCCATCTACCGCAAAGACCGTGACGACGCTGCCGCCTCGTCGGGCGTGTCGCTATAATAGTTGATAAAGGTGTTGCCTTAAGCAATTAAACCTCCGAACTTCTCTTGAGGCAGTTGCTGTCCGAGCAGTGCTGTTCGGGAAGCTACTAACAATTACTTCTATTTACATTCCTCCGTGCTATCAACTTTCGAAGACACAATTTCAAAGCTTCATTGATGAACTTCCTCCGCCATATATAGTCGTTGGTGATCTAAACGCACATAATCCCCTATGGGGCGACTCCCGTTTGGATGCGCGAGGACGCCTAATAGAACACTTTCTGTTTCGTCAGGCGCATGTTTACTTAACCAAAAAAGAACCAACGTATTATAGCACTACACACAACACATACTCTTCTATAGACCTAAGTATTGTCTCGAGTACACTAATTCCATATCTGGAGTGGTCCGTTGTCAAGAACCCCTTTGGGAGTGACCACTTCCGATTATGTTGAAGTTAGCAAAAGAAGATACATGCCTCGCCTGACTTTCCTCGTTGGAACACCAAGTCAGCCAACTGGGAACTGTTCCGAGAAAGCACATTTTAGACGGAGATGACATTGGTGATTTTAATATAGACGATGCTGTGGCATACCTAAACAGCTTTTATTATTGACGCTGCAGTGAAATGTATTAAGCCAAACTAACGGAATGACCATAAGCGTCGCATACCATGGTGGAACGACGATTGTCGGAAAGCGCGCAATAGCCAAAATAAAGCTTGGAGATTACTCCCGAATTACCCAACTGCTGAAAACCTCGTCCAATTTCAAACAGGTTAAGTCACAAGCCAGAAGAACGCGTCGTCTTGCAAAGAAAGAAAGTTGGAAATAGGTACATCTCCGGTATAAATTCTTACACGACGAACCGAAGGTTTGGAATAGGGTAAACAGTTAATGGGTCGGGAGTCACACCCCCTACCCTTGGTAAATAGCCGAGTTGAGAGCCTTGGAGGAACAGGCGGACTGCCTAGTGAACACTTTGAATAATGTCTCAAGTGCATCACACTATACAGAAACGTTCTTAAGATTCAAAGAACGCGAAGAGCGGCAGCCCCCTTAAATGTACACGTCCAATCCAGTGAGGCTTACAACTGCCCATTTACATTAGCTGAACTTAAGGCATCTCTTGCGTGCTGCAACAAACTCGGCGCCAGGTGGCGATCGCATAATGTACGAATTGATCAAGTATCTTCACCCCGAGCACTAAAAACACTCCTAACCCTTACAATACCTATGTGGGCAGCTGGGTATATTCCTTGTTATGGAAAGAAGCGATAGTCATCCCCGGTACTTAAACAGGGCAAAGACCCGTCCTTAGCCGCCCACTACAGGCCAATAGCGTTAACAAGCTGTCTATGCAAACTATATGAGAAAATGGTAAACCGGCGCTTAATTCACTTTCTAGAAAGTAACAGTATACTAGACCCCCTTCAGTGTGGTTTCAGAGAGGGGAGGTCGACAATAGACCACCTTGTTCGCATAGAGACATACATCAGAGATGCATTTATCATAAGCAGGTGTACTTTCGGTTTTCCTAGACTTAGAGAAAGCGTACGATACCCACATGGCGATTTCGGGATTCTACGCGATCTTGCCGCCATGGGATCCATGGGAACATGTTAAACACAATTGAAAGTTATCTGTCTAACCGAACCTTCGCGTAAAAGTGGGAAATGCTTCTCTCTAGATCATTCACCCAAGAGGACTGGTGTTCCGCAAGGGGCGTGCTTAGTTGCACACTCTTTCTTGTAAAAATGAACTCTCTGCAGTCAGTAATTCCAAGCGCGATGTTTATTCCGTGTATGTTGATGATGTGCAGATGAGTTTCAATCATGCAATATGTCATATCTGCGAACGACAAGTGCAGCTTGGAATGAATAAATTCTCTAAATGGGCCGGATGAGAATGGCTTTAAAATAACACCCAGAAGAGTACTTGCGTACTTTTCTCCAACAAACGAGGGGTAATGCCACTACCAAGTATTGCGATCAAGGGAGACCAACTCTCTGTCAGCAGCGAGCATAATTCCTGGGAACCACTTTAGATTCTAAGCTCACGTTTATACCCCATATTAAATATGTAAAAATGAAATGTCTGAAAGCGATGAACGTCCTAAAGCTTCTATCACGTACAACATGGGGTAGTGATCGAAAGTGCCTCTTGAAGTTGTACAAAGTCTTGTCTGGTCGCCCTTGACTATGCCTCTATAATTTATCATTCCGCAACGCCAAGTGCATTAAAAATCCTAGACCCCGTCCACCATCTGGGCATCCGACTTGCAACCGGTGCTTTCAGGACAAGTCCGATCCAGAGCCTCTATGTAGAGTCGAATCAGTGGTCACTTCACCTACAGCGATCCTATAGTAGTTTCATATATTTTATAAAGGTACGCGCAACATCAAACATCCTCTTATTCAACTATAACGATATGACCGCTGCCACCCTCTTTCCATAATCGACCCGCAGCGAGGAAAGCCGTTCTCTTTGCGTGTGAGAAACTTAAGTGAGGAAATGGATGTTCCACTGCTAGAACTTTGTCCTATGCCCACAGCGAAACTTTTACCGCCGTGGCAGTGGCAGCTTATACATTGTGACACCTCATTTGTCGAGATCACTAAACATGCACCAGAAGCACATATTAAAATGCATTTCCGACAACTTCAGTCCAACTACTCATGCGTAGAGTTTTATACCGACGCTTCTAAGTCGCATGCAGGGGTGGCTTATGCAGCCGTCGACCATCCTTCTCGGAATCCGGTGTACTGCACCCGGAAACAAGTATCTTTACGGCTGAGGGTTATGCACTATTGTCGGCTGTGAAGCATATACGGAAGTCAAACATACAAAATCAGTTATATTCACAGATCGTTAAGCGTCGTAAATGCATTAAAATCACTTTTTAGATTTCAAAAACCCGGTAATAATTGAGCTGTATTCCGTTCTGTGTACAGCGTATATGTCCAACCAGCATGTTACTATTTGCTGGGTACCTGGCCATAGAAGCATCGAGGCAATGTGTTAGCTGACCAAATGGCCACGTCAATTATATTGCGCCTATTAACCCTACCGCTACTGTCCCTGCAACAGATCTAAAACCCTTCTACGTAAGAAACTGCGAAGCCACTGGCAACGCTTGTGGGACACAGAAATAAATAATAAGCTCACTTGATTAAGCCGCAGTTAGGTTACTGGCCCTCCGCTACGAGAACACGGCGAACTGATGTCCTATTCTGTCGCCTCAGAATAGGACACGCATATGGTACCCATAACTTTCTGCTGACTGGCGATGAACCTCCTAAGTGTGGTAGATGTGGCGAGAGGCTAACCGTCCTCCACGTCCTCCTGGAATGTCCGGAAGCTGAAAGAGAGAGAAGAATATTTTCCCTAGCATACCGATATCATCTTCCTCTACATCCTATTATGTTTCTCGGCGAAGAGCCGCTTTTTGACGCAAAATCAGTCCTTGGATTTTAAAAGATGTAGTATTGAATGTTTTTAGCCCAACAAGTTCATAGCGCGTCCTCTGTCCAGAAGATGCCGCTGTGATAGTAGCTTTCAATGAGCCCATGCCTCCATGCCCTTGTTTTAAGGGCTCTGCCGAGGCACTAGTGCTCCACGCCAAGTTTTTATTTGATATTCGTATTATTTTTAATGAATTTTATGTCTTCATAGCACACATCATTTGTTATTGCCATAATTTTAATGTATGTATATCTTACTCACTTACAGCGACTGCTTTTAGGCCCATTTACAGCCACGTCACATCTGTTTTACCCACACTGCGTAATGCACAGTTCATTATCATCGCTCTGGCGCTCTTTGGCCACATCTGGCCCTTGCGCCAATAAACTCCACTAATCATCATCACTAACGATAACAATAATGCAGCGCAGCAGAATCTACCGCAGAGGGTACCCACCTTTTATATTAAATAGGTCTTGGAGAGGAGACTTCTTCATGTGGTCCAGAAGGGCTTCTCTACTGCCGAAAGATTTTATATTTCTGGTCGGCCTTGGCTTTTTAGTGCTGTAAGGCTGCTCAGAAGAGCACTCCAGTTGAAGCCTATATAAATAATGAGAGCTGGCTCCACATTTCTTTTTGTCCCCCATGTTCCATGCGGTTGGTGTATCTGTGCATGTATATCCTGTCAGGTCACGTTGTACAGCAATGTCTATTTGCCATAGAAGTGCACCAATATGGCTGCACAAACGTGCCTTTCGTGCCATGCAGTTACAACCTGCACTCAGGACCTGTTCCATGTTTTTGACACAGGCCCAAGCTACCCAGGCTTTTTGTTAATGGCCGTAGACGGCCGCACTTCCGCCTTCAGGCACACAATATTATCTCGCTAATCTTGTGGCAGGTTACCTGCCGCACGCAGCCATTTTGCACATAATTGTAGGAGTCCAGGCTTCTGCCTGTCTTAGGTCACCAGCTTTTGTTTTTACCAAATAGCACACAATTTGGCCACTTGTGGGGTTCAGCCACAATTTTGTATCATCAAGCCAGTTATTTAGACGGTTGGAATGCGTGTAAGTGTTACCATCTGAAACAAAAAAAAAAGCGTGCACAGAACATGAGAGGCAAAGAGCACAGCAAAACACTACATGAATGGAAGCCACACGCCGCGAACTTTTGACCCAAATGAAAAATATAGCAATATGACGACAGTAACAAACGCAGTTACGTGGACGAAACAAAAATTACGCCGTAAATTGTAACCAGAGTTGTTTCCGCTCAAAGCCGATTAGATGCAATGCCCGTGAGTCCACTCCTGCGCCCAGGTGCGCCAAATTGGATTTCCTGCGTCGTCCTCATAATATCGATGGAAATTGCGCCAAACTGCGCCAGAGTCTCGGGTTCGGGGGCGTCTATCACCCACAATCGCAACGCTGGTACGTCCAAACTTGTGCAGATAGACCTTGGGGCCTCCAAAGTCACAAGCATGGACCATGGATTATTCCGCTGAATAAACAGCTCCCGCGCGTGCGTCCCGAGTAAGCCACAATGTCATGCACGGTGCCAATGCAACTTTTGTTGTGCAAGTCGGCTCGACGGCGAAACGCGGTCTCTGCAGAGGCTCGTCACATCTAGGCGAATCGGTAGCGAGAAAGTGTGGCGACGATTCATCGGCGGACGTCGCTTTTTCCAGAAACTCTGCAGATAACTCGTTTCGGAGCGTCGCACGGCACATCATTAAAACAATGTTCAGTAATTGGACGCGAGGACATTGTTGGAAAAATAAAAGAACTCTCGTGCCTTAGAACCACGCACATAAGCAGCAACCCACGGAGTCGAGCTGCGGTTTATTGTAAATGAACCCCCTTTTCTACGAATCAGGAGGCTTGATTTGCTTCATACTTACCGTGGAGCCGCCATGCGGAGGCATCCTTGTATCAGCAAAGCCAGTTAGACGACTAGTGAAGTCCCTGCAAATTGTGGTGCTTCTGCTTGAAAACAGCAGATCCCACAGTCATGTGGGAGTCGGTTAAGCATAGCATTCTCTTACACTTCGAAATGTCTTTTTTTATGTTACGCAAGTTAATAGAAATGTTGGTGGTTACGGTGCTCGACTGCTGAACTACAGCTCACGGGATCGAATCCCTGCCGCGGCGGCTGCATTTTCGATGGAGGCAAAAATGCTTGAGGCCCTTGTACTTAGATTTAGGTGCACATTAAAAAAACTTAGGTGGTCGAAATTGTTTGAGCCCTCTGTTAAGGCGTCCGTCATAATCATATCGTGGTTTGGAACGTTAAACCGATACAAATGTTACTGTTATATGTGGAAATGTTGGTGTAGAATGATAAAATTTAAGTGCTACTTTA
This sequence comes from Rhipicephalus sanguineus, assembly GCF_013339695.2. NCBI lineage: Eukaryota > Metazoa > Arthropoda > Arachnida > Ixodida > Ixodidae > Rhipicephalus > Rhipicephalus sanguineus. The sequence goes on from NW_023615713.1 coordinate 25,689, forward strand.
TGCACATGTAAGGCAAATTATGCATATGCACTACAATGCACTTCTGTGTTTTACAGTGATGTAAACATTTTGATGTAGAGACAGCTCCAACGCAAGCATGATTCAAATGCTCAGCAAATTTATTCAACACACGTATGTTGTGTGCTACGCTATCCACATAAAGACGTCCTATGTGCGATAGCACTTTGATCATTTCTATCTGTCAAGCCGCCCACGTATGGGCGCCCTCGTGGTCGTGTCTTTAACTTAGTATGGACCAAAATTTAATGCAGGAGAACAGTGTATGATGAACACGATTAACAGGTCATGACATCAATAACGTGGCGTGCTTGTTGTGTACATCATGAAACCCTTTTCGTCAGTTACGTATGGCAAAAACCACCTACCACGGCTCATGGAATGTGGGTATGCGCCACACGTGATTCAGTTTATATGATCCCAGGAACGGTGAGAATTGACCTTGTAAATCCTAATGAGATAGAGCTGGGAGCGCGTGTCATAGAAAACCACGAGTCAGCAACAGTGGCGCTATCGCTGATCGAAAAATCCTGATGGACTCAAAGAATAAAAATCACGTTTGGAGCCAGAGTCAATTTTCGCCTGGCAGTCGAGCATACTATCACGAAAAGACCCTTGCAGGCATCATGTCGGGCAACATCAATTGTGATTTGCTTTTACAGCAATATAATAAAAAGTACCTCGGTTCCATTCTTTTATGGGTGGGCGAATGGTGGTATTTGAGACTGAATTGAATCGCTTTCCAAGTACATTTTTCTAATGTATAGCCGTGGCCTGGATTAATACGCAATAATGTTAGCATCATAGTGCTCTTAACATTAAGGGGTGGTGCCACCATGTTTGTGGCTTGCGCGTTCTTTGCTGTAAGCGTTTCCTATAGCTCCAGGAAGTACGATGCACGCACCAAGATTCATGTATTCTCGCTAAATAATTTAATATTGCCTTTTGATGTGGACAACTTTCGGTTTCGGTTTCTGGGCGCCGAGGTGGGCAGTGACGTAGAAGTGTAGGAGGCCTGGTCACGTGACCACACAAGGCTGTGACGCACTTAGCCAGAAAACGATCGAAACTCGGCGAGTGATGTAGCAGCCGATGCTTTGCCAGTACTATAGTGAACTAGAATATATTCTAGTTCACTACAGCCGGTACGTACGTTGCGGAGGTGGCGGAGGTCGCAGGTCACTCACGTCACTACAGCAGATCTGGTGTGACGTCACTACAACTTTCGTTGTCCATCCTACAGATCTACGTCAGTGTTGGCGCGCTAGCGATGGGTTTTGATCGGGAGAATGAGCATTTAGGTACACTTTGGAAGTGAATTAAAATATATTCTAAACGTTTGCTGCGTCCGACCCTCGTGTGGAGTGTCCTTGCATACAGAAGAAACCCACAACAGGCTTTTATAGCCTCGAAATTTGATGGCACCACCCCTTTAACATGACTTTGACAGTACATTGCACTTAAGCACAAGTAGAGCATTTTGAACCAACATGAAGTACCTTCATATACACAAAATTCTTGAGGGTGTGTGCTCGTCATACAGCTTATGATGTATAGCTCCTCGAATTACATCATGCTCACTACGTGAGCTCTCGTATTATGATCATAATTATGTCAGTAAAAATGAAGATTTTCATACTTGTGCGCCACTAGCATGTTAAACCGTGCACAGTTGCCTTTTAGAAGTACTAGAAAATATCAGTTAGTGACCGTTGGATTCTTAAGCTGCATCATTTAGGACACTATTAAGTTTGCTGTTCAGTAATTTCGAATAATGCAAAACAGCTTTGAATATATAATTTGCATTTTTCTTAATTATGCTTCTTGTATTCTTTCGTCTACAAAACGCAGGTATGGCATTGCCAATGAGGCAAAAGCTCGTCAGCGATACAAGGACGTTCTGAAGTACACAGGCCAAAAAGTACAGTTCGAGCACGTGCCTTCATTTTTCTGCTCCCCCTGCGCCGCATGAAGGCAGCAAGAACTCTCGCTGCGCATCTTGCAGGAATGATGAGGCGGTTGCTTCTGAACACGAGCCATCTTGCGTATGCAGCTCGCGCGGAAGCTCCCGTAGCACGTAGCTCGCTGCTGACGTCAGCTTTGCTCTCCCCACTGTGCTTGCGTATGTCGAAGTTTCACCATCCAGGTCCTGGTCGGTCTCATGTAGAACTTGGCTCAACCGCCTGTCTGAAACCTGCAGGTAAGCAATGGTGTTCAACTGATAATTCAGGCACTGTTTCTTGCAATAGTGCTTTGCTCGGGGACCGCGATAAAGCGTCCCAACAAATAGTTGTTTTTCCGGTTGTGTATTTGACGACTATCGGGTACCTCTGCAGCTGAGGCGCATGCGCTGAAGCCTTAGAGGACATTGGCAAACGGCTTCTTAATATCATTTCTAGTGGCTTGTGATCCGATTCTACCACAACTTCGGCTGCCCGAAAAGATAGTCACGAAATCTTTCACATCCGTGAACAATTGCCAGCATCTCCTTTTCGATCTGGGCATACCTTTGCTGTGTTTCCGTCAAGGAGCGCGACGAGTACTAGCGGATGCCCGTCCTGTATGATTACTGCGCCAATTCCGTTCTGACTGGCATCTACCGATAGCCTATTGGTTTGCCCTTCTCGTAGTAGCTTAGTACAGGGGCTGTCGCAAGCGCTTCCTTCAGAGCCTTGAAGCTTGCGTCTTGGCGGTCCTCCCAAAGCCACGAGACATTCTTCTTTAAAAGTTCTCGAAGCGGTGCTGTTAGGTCTGACATATTCGGAATAAAGCGAGAGACAAATTTACCATGCCCAGGAACGTCTGCAGCTCTTCTGGTTGCATGGCGTCTGGACTTGCAGATGTCTTCTAGCCGCTGTGGATCCAGCTCAGTCCGTCACGCGTCAAAACATGTCCCCAGATACCGGACGGACTCCTGCAAAAAACGGCATTTCTTTCTGTTCAATTTCAGCTTGTACTCTCGGCAGCGTCGTAGGACGTTTTCAAGGTTGGCATCATGCTGCCTCTAGTTCTGCCCCAAACTAAATGTCGTCCATGACAACTGCTACGCCTTCGAGGCCTTCTAGCACTCTGTGCATGGCACGCTGAAATACTTCCGGCGCCGACGAGATTCCAAACGGCATGCGTAAAACCTATAACGGCCGTATGGAGTGCACATAGTGCAAATCTTGGAGCTTCTTTATTAGCTTGATTTGCCAGAAACCGGAGGCTGCGTCCAAAAGTTGTAAAGTACTGCGCCCCACTGATCGAAGGTGCTATGTCTTCCAATGTTGGCATTGGATAGTGCTCGCGAAGAAGAGCTTTGTTCAGGTCGGAAGGGTCAGGCAAATGCGTACCTTCTCTCCTTTCGTAACACGACCAGTTGCTGGGCCCACTCTGTCGGCTCCGTCACTTTCACGATGACTCCAGCCGTCTCCATGCGGTCGAGCTCAGCTTTCACCTTGCTTTTGCAATGCTATTGGAATCCGCCGTGCTGGTTTCACTACCCTTGGGAACCGGGCTTGAGCGTAGATGGTAAATGATGCCCTCGAGTTGACCTAGACCTTCAAACACGTCTTCGTAAGGCTTGCAGCGCCGGTAAAGCTCCGTTTGCTCGATTGAGCAGACTCGTTGAGCAAGCCAGCTCTTCGGCAACTGTACCGCTCAAGGTCACAGCGATGTCGTCATCCCGACGAAGAACTCTGTCAGAACCTTCTTTCTCTCGTTGCCACTTCAAGACGAACTTGCTTAGTTGCTTTTTTTCGGAAGCCAAAGAATGTGTTTAAAACAACGTTGCACTCCAGTGGCTGCTTGTTTGTTATTTTCTGCAGCTGGCTACGTGCTATAACCGAGCAGGTTGTGCCTGTGTCTAGCTTGCAAGAAATAGGCTTTTCCTTCTATCTGAACGGTAGCCGTCCAGCGGTCGTCTTTTCCACGGTAATGCGATAGCGTTTTCTAACCAGAAATCGCCTTCTTGCGCTTCGACAGATGCTAGTGCTGCTCTTTCGAATGGAATCTTTTTTGCATCTTCTTGCAGGCTAACGCAAAGTGATCCTTCCCCCGCATTTCCTGCATGTGCGTCCTTTTGCTGGGCACACACGGTCGGTCTGATGAACCTTTGCGCACTTTGTACAACGCCGACCTTTCGCTTCAGATAGCGCGTTCATCTCGGCTGCGTAATCGCTTTTCGGGCGCGCCTGTATTTCCTCACATTGTTCTTTGCCTTGTTCACGTGAGCGACACATTTCTACGGTCTTCGTGAAAGAAGCATTTTCGGAGATTAGCTTTTCCTGAAGCTTTTTATCTCTAATTCCAAGAATAATACGGCTTCTCAGCATACGCTCTTCAGCTGCCCAAATTCGCAACTTTTTGCTAGCACTCGTAGGTCTGTCAACCAGTCGTTGAAACTTTCGCCGTCCTTTTGGTCGCGCTTTCCAAAGCGGAACTCATGGTAGGCTAAGTTTAGAGCTGGTTTGTAGAATGCCTCAAACTTCACTTTCAGTACTTCTACGTCCGACTTCTCCTCGTCAGTTGCAAAATCAAAAGTGCTATACGTCTTGCGCGCGTCCTCTCCAATAATCATGAGAAAGGTGGCTGCCTGTACCTCTTTCGGTTGCTGGTTCAGGTGTGTTGCCGTTGCGAAGAGCTCGAACTCCTGCCGCCATGTCTTCCAGCTTTGCCATACGTCTCCTGTGATGTCCAGGGCTTTCGGCGGTGGCAATAGCGTGGTGACTGGACCGCTGGCCTGCTGGCGCTGTTCCCCGTTCGGCATGCTTGTAGCTGGTTGGGACCTTCGAGCCTCCGTTGTTGGCTTGCTACCCGTCCGCTGTTCGTTCGCCGGCTGCGTACATCGGCTGCGGTCCGGCCACTTCTGACACCATGTGGCTTGCACGGGGTCGAGTGCGTCAAAGGAACGTTTATTGAACCAAAACGCGCTCTTATATGTACATCCTATCACAGGGGGCGTTGCCGCCAACCGAGCGCGCGTGTGCATGACTGCATTACGTCACACCTTCTATCCGGTGGTGAACCACCCATGTGTGAGAAATGTGGTGAACCACTCACCGTGCTTCACATTTTAATTCAATGTACAGAATTAGACACACTACGAAGAAAACATTTTATATTACCCTACCGACAACAATTACCATTACACCCAGCTATGTTCATCGGTAGGGAACCTGTTTTTAAACATCAGTCGCTCTTCGCGTTTTTAAAGGAAGTCCACAGCTTTCACGTCACATACCCAGGCAGTCCGTAGCACGACCTCTGAAAAGAGGGTGCTACGGGAGCTACATTGGAGGAAGCACCTGCCTCCCTGCCTTTGGCCTCAAAGGCCCTGAGTAGGTATTCGTGCTCACAACATACGCTCATTGTTTTATCGTCACAATCACTTGTCATTCATTCTATATGCACATGCCTCACGTCATCTCATAATTTTACTACGTATATGTTTTACCCGCCTTTAGCGCGAGGAATTTTAGGCCCCTTTACAGCCACCTAACATAACCATTGTTCACTTTAGCTATCATGTCCTGGCGCTCTTTGGCCATCACATGGCCCTTGCGCCAATAAACCACATACATCATCAAACTGTGAGGTAGACAAGCCATACACAAGAATAACAATAAACGGCGTAAGACTAGTTGCACTTGACATTCTTCCTCCCAGCATAATTCAGCTTATGGTGGTCTATTGAGAGCTTTCACATTCAGCAAGAGACTCCAATAGCTATCTCATTCCATTGCAGCTTGCTGTCAAGAAAGCTCAAAAGAGCACGCAACTGAGTTCTATAAGTCCAATGAGCCTATTTTGTCATATTCACAGTTGTCTGCTGTTTTCTGGGAAAGAAGACACTGACTTTGAAACATTACATTTGACGCTGGGTAATGTGAACTAAAAATTGGCCGCGTATCTGCGTGCTTCGCTGCAAATGTCGTCTAAAGACGATATAAGAGGCGCTGCGTGAGATATGAACGCCATCTGGCAATACGTCGGGAAACGTGAATGCTGTGTTGCGGGCTGGTAGTCCCGGCGCAGCAGCAGGCGAAGACCGACGGTGACCAACGCGACCGGCGGGGACGCCAGCCAGCCCGAACACGCGGTTTGGCGCGAAGCGCCGAAGCAGAAGAAACGTCCGCACTCAACGAGTACTCTCCACACACTCTTTTATATTCACGTCGCCTGGGTAAAGCAGGAATGCCAGAGCGGCGCCCCATGGCATTCGTACAGTGCAATACTGAACCGAAACCGAAACACAACAATGAGCTCGTGCAGAGGGCACGGAGGAAGCCAAGTTTCGGCGCAGTCGCATTTTCAGCGCAGTTTAAGAAACTAGGGTCTCTAGAATTACGTATCTATGTTTTCTATTAAAGGAACACACCACCTAATAATTACCTAGTGATGTTGCGCCTGAGATATGCGTAATGTTTGCTTTTTGATCAACAATGTACACAAGTATGAATCTAGTCAGCCGTTCACGATGGCTGGCCCTTGGGCAAATGGTTCAACTTTGGCCGAGTGGCTGAATCGAGGGACGTGCCGACAAACAGAAAGACAGACAGACAGAAAGACAGACCAAAATTTCTGCGTTTAAGTTCCCCAAGAAAGACTATCGTCTTTAAAAAACAAGTGACATGACACGGCACACACAGAAGATCCGAGTTCCCTAGTCATCACTGCCTCACTGCAGCCTGCATAATGTCCTGAACGATTCTCTTTCATCATGAGTGCAAGGAAAACGATCAAAACACGCACATTACGCCAATTGACGTGCCGCACGAATTTTAACGCGGCGCGGTCACTGAGACGCATGTGCTCTGCGATGGCGAACGAAAGACAGGAACTGGCATCACTTTCAAGTTATTTATAGCACAACATGCAGCCTGCAATTCACAATTGCTTCACAAAGTCAGGTAGAAATTGCTCCTCTTCTCCCTACAAATACTGCCATAAAACCTAATGATGGCACCATAGACCCCAAGTTCACAACTACTGGCTTCAGCGTCAGTTAGCATACTGTAATATGCTGTTCATTTTTGATGTGTCGTTTGTTCACGCTTTCCTAGGGAAATGAAACTGCCAACTAGCTTGATTCCACCTATTACTAAAATTAATACACCTCGAGGTCGGAACACGAGGCTAACTGTGCTGGAAGAATCATACGAACTTCTAAATAATGCAGAGCTGAAATGGCACAACTGAGTTACAAGCACGTGGTAATCGCAGACAAGAGACACCCAACACATGAATCGCTATTCTACCATGGCCATGTGCGCAGTAGCATTACAATCAGGCCAAAAATTTGAACAGATTCAACCACCTGTAAAGCACCAATACCTTGTCACCACCATGGTCGATTGGGGCTGCGGTAGCACCTTTGTTCATATGCCGACTCCTGGCTTCCTTCAGGTAGTCATCTACTTCCTCCTTGCAAGCTAAATATAAATTAAAAAAAAGCGAACTGTAACACGCTGCATTGACTTTGTGACGGCAACGAGTACTGTGACGTTTAGAGACGATTTAGAGAACTCAAATAAATATCCGCTGTGAGTAGCGTAGCCAGAAATTTTTTTGCGGGGGGTTCAACCTTTTTTGGGGGGGTTCAACCATACTTTTTGCATGTTCGTGCTTGCCTTTCGATGTGTGGCTGTATATATCACATGCAAAACTAAAAATTTCGGGGGGGGGGGGGTGAACCCCACCCCCCCTGGCTACGCCACTGTCCGCTGTTATTTCTTTACGCACGGCGCATGCAGTGCGAGCAATGCATGGCAGAGGAACTTGTGTATCTCTCACCTGTCACGTGCAGGATCTCAGCGTCGTAGTACGCGCCCGCTGTGCGGCTGCCCCTCTCCCAGTAAATGCTGTATAAGCGTCCAACCTCAATATCACTACAGTTCTCCGGCATAAAGTCTTTGACGTGGTTAGAGGTCGTCACCTTCTTCACCTTATCGAAGTCGTATCGCACATACACAAAATACACCATGACTGCGCGTTGGTGACTGTCGGCTGATGCGTCGGCAGGTGCCCTGTACGAATAAGAAAGAGTTCTCGCAGCAAAAAAAAAAAAAAAAAAACACAGAGAGGGATAGCGACGGCAACTGCACAAAGAACACGCACGACCTCCTCGAGGAACACCATAGGAACACGACGAATGTTTACTTGCGGGCATAAACAAACGGCGAACTTTCTGATAGCGGCGCTAGTATCTAGTTATAAAATGAAACATTAATTAAAGGAGCACTGACAGAAAATTTCGAAGGCGAGATAAGGAGTGAAACAGATGTATGTGGAGCCGTACACAACGTCTACGAAATATCAAGGGCCAATATAGCCTAGAACATATTTAAAATCAATTTAAAGTGCATGCCGCGCGACTGAGCGAGATGCGAGCGCTTCGCGACGCCGACATCAACGCGGCGGATGTGTAAACGAAGCTACGTCACGAGTTTGTGTTGGCTGGTGGCTGGTTGTGCGTTTGCGCTTGTGCCGTGCTACCTGCCATTTCTTCCTCCGTGCCTGCGGCTTTGCGTGTGCTAGTTGTGTTCTCTTCCGCTGTTCGCTCGTCGTGCCCGTTGGCAGGTGTTATGGCCCGCTCACGCTAGCGGCAAGCCTGCCGCAACGGCGCGGTGCCGCAGAACGTCGGCCGTCGCCGCACGTGCGAGAGCTGTCCAACTTGCACGGCAAGCTTCTCCGGCGAGGCATTCGCGCCTCCGAAAAACATGGCAGCACTGCCAAAAGCGGTTGTCGTCCACTTCGAATCTATCAAGTGGCCGCCGTGCGCTCTGTAACGTGTAAGTTCCGAACTGATGCTTTCATTTGCTTTAGATTCATCTCCTTAAGCTTCGACAGCAATGTATTCGAACCGATTCGGCGCCGTATTTGAGAGCCATAGTCAAATAATCGATGCTATAAGCTTAGCGAGTCGAGATGGGCGCTTCCGAAAGCTCGAACGACATAGATTACGCGTTTGTTAGTGGTTTCTAATCGTCCATAGCTGGCGCCACTTGACCTGGTTCGGCGCCCACCGCACCCACGCTCGCGCGCCGCCTACGTCACAATTTTGCGTGTTCACGTGGCCAGCTGTGTTTTCCCGGCCTCCAGAGGATGCTGCCTAGCTCGGTGCTCCTTGAAACCGAAACTGCGACTGGGCGCTCTAAACACGTCTCTAAATAACCGTCGGGCACTCGCGCAAACGAGGTTTGCAGCCGTGATAAGTGGGTCATAAGCTATGTATTGCAACAAAAAAAAAACAAGGCGCAAATTTTTTGTGTCAGTGCTCCTTTAAAGAAGACATATTTGCAAAAATCAATTTTAAAATGTGATATTATTATTTTATGTGCTTTAAAAAGCTATTTTATGCTAATTTTGTGGAACAAAATGTTGCAAGCGTAGATTAGACGTTGAAGAACTTCGCTAAAATTGGCCAAAACTGCCTGGCTGTTCAACCGGGCGAGCGTCTAATTATCGTGTATTAAAGTTCGGACACACTATTGGCCGGAATCGCGGGAGTTTGCCGATTGTGGCGTCATCTGTCAATCAAGAATAAACTAACAACTAGAGTTACTGTATATGCTACCTTTAGGTAGCATATACAGTAACTCTACTAACAACTATGCAACAACGACAACTCTACGTGCGGCGTTGAACAGAAACGTGCGAAAACGAGCGACGTTGTGGGCAGTTAATAGACAGTTATAGTTTAGCGGGTTTAACGGAATAGCGGGCTTACCGGAATAGCGGGATCGAAGTGCGCATGCGCAGTACCGTAAACGACCCGTAGCGTTTACCGTACGCACGCTATTTTTCAGATTTAGCGTTAGCGTGTTTGCGTGGTTAACGTAGTGTACGTAAACATGGCGGCGGTTTTCGACGCCCGCTTCGAACTGAATTTAGCGTTGATGTGGACGGATCCACTTCTTTCGTAGCAAACGACTGTGCGAAATGGTTTCGCTTGCCTTCAGGTAGCTTCGACGACACGGTATTACGAATAACTTAGCGTAGTTTTTGGGATCGCTTCCCATTTCGAACGTCCCTAGGCCTATCTAGAAGATCGGTGTAAACAAGTCTGCAACATGAAAATTTTCGCTTTTGGTGCTTAGTTCATATTTATTTAGTTTTATTTTCACCAAAAAGAGGAGTAATATTGCTGCGTGCGGGGATACAGGCGAGAATTCTTGGTTTTTTCTTTTCACTTTTTTTTTAACGTATTCACCCTCCTCCAGGTGGCGCCACCATCCCAGCTTGGGTAAAGTCCCTTGATCTAGAAAGTAGCGACACTCTCCTCCGCGCGCGCGTTTTCCTCCTCAATTCTCCTCGGATTTCTCCCCTCCCCTGGCCGGCGCGCTGCGCACGGCACGCTGAACCCTCCACTGGCTCGCCGCAGCCGCATTAAAATCACTGCGCGCGCTTGTTTAATCGGCCCCTTGAAGCGTCAAATGAGCACCTGGTTCTTAAGCAATAGTCATGACGAAAGTGGGCTTCCGATAGAACAAAGTGACAAATATATTTTTAAAGACGCTTCGGTATATACAAATAAGCGCTTCGAAAAAAAAAATGAGTGTATCAACTGGCGGCTGAGCGGTTTACCTTCCCGTCGCCGCCTCGGCTGTCCTTAACACGGTGTATTAACGCATATAATGTAACCAGCATAAAGTATAGGCGAGAATTTTTTTTCATAATTGTGGTCTTGATGAGCTAAAAGAAGGCACCCAAGAAGGAATGTGGTGGTTTACTTAAATTGGGCCAAATGAGTGAGCCCGAAGCCTTTTTGTGTCAATGCCGCTGTCAGACACGCACGCACGCACACGATGCATGCACGCAGGCACACACACACGCCTATACACACGTGATAAAGACACGCACATACGTACACACACGGACATGCATACACACGCGATACAGACACGCACACACATAGATACACACGATCATACGCACGGGATACAGGCAGGCACGCTCATACACAGGCAATATAGATACGCACAAACATACACACGCGCGTACACACGTGTTATAGACACACGTGCGTGGACATGCGAACAGACACGCACGCACTTACATACACATGCGCATAGACACGTAATATAGACACGCACGCACATACATACATATACACGCGCATATAGACGCGATACAGACACGCACATACATACATACACACGCGATACAGACACGCACGCTCATACATATATACACACGCGATATAGACGCGCACGCACATACATACACACGTGATACAGACACGCACGCTCATACATACATACACACGCGATACAGACACGCACGCACATACATACACACGCGATACAGACACGCACGCACATACATACACACGCGATACAGGCACGCACGCTCTTACCTACATACACACGCGATACAGACACGCACGCTCATACATACATACACACGCGATACAGACACGCACGCACATACATACATACACACGCGATACAGACACGCACGCAGATATACACACGCGATACAGACACGCACGCTCATACATACATAACACGCGATACAGACACGCACGCTCATACATACATACACACGCGATACAGACACGCACGTTCATACATACATACACACGCGATACAGACACGCACGCACATACATACATACATACACATGCGATACAGACACGCACGCACATCCATACACACGCAATGCAGACACGCGCGCACATATATACATACACACGCTATGCAGACACGCACGCACACACATACACACGCGATGCAGACACGCACGCGCATAAATACACACGCGATACTGAGACGCAGGCACATACATACACACGCGATACAGACACACACGCACATACACAGCGATACAGAAACGCACGCGCATGCACAAGTGATACAGAGTATACAGACACGCACGCGCAGGCGCACGCATACACATACGTGCGTACACGCACAAACACCGCGAATACACAAACTCACGCACATGCACTCACACGTTAACACGCGCGCACACGCACATACAAACGCAGGCGCACATATGCGCACATACAAACACGCATACACCTGCACACACCCGTACACAGACGCCTGGAGGGTTGACGCCTGGAGGGTTCATGGCGGGCGTGAGCAGCTGAAAGCGCGCGAAGTTTGCTTGCGCTCGCTTCTCGTGACGTCAGGGTCACCTGACTGGGAGCTATCGCGCGTCGCAGCCATTCAGCGTTGCGGATGCGCCGGCTCCGCGAAAGAGAGGGTGAAAAAAGAGGAGGTTGACGGCGCGGCGAGGATGAGCCGGCGTGGATAAAGGAGCGTCGCTACTTTCCAACATCAAGGGGCTTTAAGCTTGGGCACGTAAACCATCCCGTAAACGTTATCCCGCTAAACTAAAACGCGCTGTCGGCAACGAACGTTTGCGGCACGGTAACGCTATTCCCTTAACCCCCGCTATCACGCTAACGCTAAACTATAACTGTCTAATGTTTTGTATTGCCGCACCTAGATGGCGCGACAATCTGCTGGCTTCCGCAGACACGGACAATGTCATGTCTGGGTTTCGCAATGCAGTTTCGCAGTGGTTGATGCAATCTTCTGCAGACTTCTGCCCACTAAATCCGAAGTGTTCTTCAGCAACTTTAGTAGTTGCAGCTTTAAATCAAGGGTAATGAAGAAGTTCCCCTTCCTGAGCATGTGTGGCAGTGTTGCTTGCATAGCACAAACACTACACCGTTCTGCTCCAGAATCCACTGAGCTACAGGGTGAAATATGATTATAAGTTACAAACTGAGGTCAGTTACAGAGAAAATGTTCGAACCATGTCAGGATTTTCGTACTAAGGTTAAGTTGCACTAGTCAAGAATTAAGTGAAGCTTATGGGTAAATGCAATTAGCTGCGTTTCACAAGACAGTGTTTTTGAAAACCGTGCTGTGCATGTGAAAAAGCAAGTTTGAATCAAGAACACGAAAAATTTCACAGTAAAGAATGTGCTCCAAGATTTTTCATGAAATACTAGTCAATGATATTGGGCGATAGTTGTATCGAAAAGCGTTGTTACCGGATTTATGGATTGGAACCACCTTCCCACTTCTCTAGTCGGGAATTTCACCTGTTTCGATGGACTGTTGAAATATTAGTAACAACAAGAGTCACCAGGTCTCTGTTAGAGCAACTGTTTCTGCCTCACATGAATCAGTTACACAGTTTAGGGCGTCACATTTGTTAATGATGCCTCGAATGTTAGCCAGTAGAACAGATACAATTGATTTGGAAGATTGCACATCACGTCCCCTAGTGCAGCCCTATCGGGTCACGGACCTCGCACCGGTAGGAAGCTTGAAAGGCTTCTTACCAGGGCTTGACACCTTTTATGAGATTAATTGGAACATCAGTGCTTCTCTTCATATTTTCAGTTCCAAGTTATTGGTAACGTCTTCTGCAATGCTGAGTTACCCTTACTTTATAGTTCATGCCCAGTGTTACAGGCCCCCGCAGGGGCGTCTGCGCAAGCAGGCGTTTGGTGTGTAGCGACACCACGGACCCGAGCTAACGGGGGGGTTTCGACCCCTTCCCACGCCTCGCCGTGCGTGGCTTTGCCGTGTCCGGGGAAAAGGGGATCCTGGGGGTTGAGCCGACGCCGGGTGATTGGACCTTTAAGGCCCCCCGGCAGAGGCAACACACCCCTTTGGCCCCGGCTTCACGTAGACGGCACCCCTGGGCTGACCCACCCAGGGGAAATCGGCAGTCGCCTTTTCCTATCTCTCTCCCACATCTTCGTCTTTCTCTCTCACTGTTCACCTTTCCTGTCCTCTACTCTCTTCAACTTACTTCCTTTTTCATGGCGGCAAGGGTTAACCTTGTGTGGGTAGCCAGCCTTGGATACGCCATATTTGGTTATAGCGGTAACGTACAGCTGGCGCTTGCAGGATGTGCTTTTCACACTTCCTGCAGCGTCCCCTAGTTGGGCTCCGTGGTGGGTGGTTGGCGTTACTGCCGAAACATACGACATCCTATGGATAGCTCTTTCCCGAAACTTCCCGATCGTCCCCATAAGAGGGGGCGCACCGAAGATGTATTTCGCTTTGTTGGACACCAGAAAGAAACCTTTCCACGTTATCATGTACATTCCGAAAAAGCAGGAAAGACAGTGAGAATGATCTCACCTTTCCTGGTCTCGAAAACACTGTCAGATACAATTGGAGCAGGCTACAAAGCATCGAGAATGGCAAATGGAGATCTCCTCTTAGAACTCCGCGACCAAATGCAGCATCAGAAACTGTCGAATCTAACATCATTTGGGGACGTCCCAGTGACAGTCACCCCCCACCGCACGATGAACACATCCCGTGGTGTTGTCTCAGATGATGACCTCATGGGACTAACTGAGGCTGAACTTGTTGAGGGCTGGAGTGACCAGAATGTCCTGAATGTGAAGAGAATTAGCATGAGGCGCGATGGAAAGGAAATACAGACCAAGCATCTAATCCTTACTTTTGGCTCCAGTATCCTGCCCGAAACGATCGAGGCAGGGTACATCAAACTCAAAGTCAGACCCTACATTCCAAATCCCATCCGATGCTTCAAGTGCCAGCGATTCGGCCACAGTTCACAAAACTGTCGCGGCCGCTCTACCTGTGCAAAATGTAGTGCAACTGAACATCCGTCCGAGTCCTGCGAAAATGCTGCACACTGTGTGAACTGTGATGGGGACCATGCCGCGTACTCGCGATCGTGCCCATCATGGAAGAGAGAGAAGGAAATAGTTGTAATTAAGGTCAAAGAAAACATCTCCTTCAAGGAGGCACGCAGGCGTATTTCCTACCTACCGAATGGTAGCTTTGCCGATGTGGCGCGACAGGGGGCAGCGTCACAACGGCTTCCGGCGGCTGTCCAGCGCACACGTAGTGAGCTGGCAGTGACGCCAACTTCCCCTCGGCGGCTGCAGCCAGTGCTGCATCGCCATCTCTAAAAAAGGACCCACCAGCCTCTGAGCAGGTGGGCCCAAAGGCTCTGCCTCCTGAGGCGAAGCCTCTTCGGCGAACATCCAACGCCTCGCAAGAGGTGATGGACACTAGTTCGAGTGAGGCGGCGCGGAAAGCGCCAAAGGAGCGGCGCGACTCTGTCGACCGCTCTAAGAAAGGAAAAATTCCTATTACGGGGCCTAGAAAGAGCACCGTAACTTGAGGTTTCTCTAAACACACAGCACTAGTCTTCCATTCAAGATGGATACGCAGGTATTGCAATGGAACGTCAGAGGTCTTCTGCATAATCTAGACGACGTTAATGAGCTCCTGCGTAAATTCAGCCCAAAAGTGCTGTGTGTTCAAGAAACACATCTTAAACCGACACACACAAAGTTCCTCAGACAATATGCCATATTCCGCAGGGACCGTGACGACGCAGTCACTTCGTCCGGTGGTGTGGCGATCATAGTTGATAGTAGCGTTAGCTGCAGGCAACTCCATCTGAGAACACATCTAGAAGCAGTCGCTATTCAAGCGGTGCTTTTTAACAAGCTACACTGTCATCTCATTATACATTCCCCCAGGCTATAGACTTAGTAGAACTGAATTCCAGAACCTAATTGATGAGCTTCCTGAACCCTATTTACTAGTTGGAGATTTCAATGCACATAGCACTCTTTGGGGAGATTCTCGTTGTGATGCGAGAGGAAGACTGATAGAAAATTTCCTATTCTCTACTGGTGCATGTCTGCTCAACAAAAACGAACACACATACTTCAATGCCACGCACCAAACATACTCATCTATCGACTTAACCATCACATCCAGTACTCTAGTTCCGTATCTTGAATGGCAGGTTATTAAAAACCCATACGGAAGCGACCACTTCCATATAGCGATAAGCTTAACAAAACGAGACAGTGGTTCCCCCCAGCTTCCTCGTTGGAAAATTAAGTCGGCAAACTGGGAGCTGTTCCAAGAACACACATATCTACAGTGGGATGACATTGCTTCCTCTAGCATAGACGACGCTGTGGCGTATATAACACATTTTATTATAGACGCTGCTGAAAAATGTATTAAACAAACCAACAGACAAGTCAGAAAACGTCGTATACCCTGGTGGAATGAAGAATGTAGGGAGGCAAGAAAAAAACAGAACAAAGCTTGGGCTCTACTTCGTGACCATCCAACAGCTGAGAACCTTGTTAATTTCAAGCAAACAAAGTCGCAGGGCAGACGAGTCCGTCGACAGGCTAGGAGAGAAAGCTGGCAAAAGTACATATCTAACATAAACTCTTATACGGATGAGGGTAAGGTGTGGAATAGCCTAAACAAAATAAATGGCCGGGAAACACAACCACTACCCTTAGTAAATACCGAAGGCAATAGCATGGAAGACCAGGCAGACTTTCTGGGTGAACACTTTCAACATATTTCTAGCGCATCCCACTATAATCCAACTTTCCTGAGGTTCAAGGAACGCGCTGAGCGGGAACGCCTTGAACGAAAGTGCGCAAAAGATGAACCTTACAACCGTCCGTTTAATGTAGCCGAACTCAAGGCCGCTTTGAACTCCTGCCACAACTCAGCACCAGGTGGTGATCGTATAATGTATGAGATGATCAGGAACTTACACCCCGAAGCACAGAATGCACTTCTGTCTCTCTACAACACCTTGTGGGCAGGTGGGTACATTCCAACGTCTTGGAAAGAAGCCATTATAATTCCAATACACAAGCAAGGGAAAGATCCGTCCTTAGCCAGTAGCTATAGGCCAATAGCATTACCCCGCAGGGGCGTCTGCGCAAGCAGGCGTTTGGTGTGTAGCGACACCACGGACCCCAGCTAACGGGGGGGTTTCGACCCCCTCCCACGCCTAGCCGTGCGTGGCTTTGCCGTGTCCGGGGAAAAGGGGATCCTGGGGGTTGAGCCGACGCCGGGTGATTGGACCTTTAAGGCCCCCCGGCAGAGGCAACACACCCCTTTGGCCCCGGCTTCACGTAGACGGCACCCCTGGGCTGACCCACCCAGGGGAAATCGGCAGTCGCCTTTTCCTGTCTCTCTCTCCCCTCACATCTTCGTCTTTTCTCCCACTTTTCATCTTTCCTGTCTTCTCCTCACTTCTATTTACTTCCGTTTTCCTGGCGGCGAGGGTTAACCTTGTGTGTGTGCCCTCTCTTGGGCACATTATATTTGGTTATAGTGGCTGTGTACAGCTGACGTTGGCATGCCTTATATACATCTAAGTGCTGTCGCGTCCCCATGTTGGGCTCCATGGTGGGCGGCTGGCATAGCTGCCGAATTGATACATAATTTATGGCTTCCGCTTCCTTCCCCCGACTGCATGATCGTCCTCCTCTCACAAAGAGAGGGCGCACCGAAGACACCTTTTTTCAGAAACCAAAAGAAATTTTCCCACGATTCCACATAATCCATTGCGAAAAGCTTGAAAAGAACGCTAGAACGATTTCTCCTTTTGTTGTCTCAAGATGCCTGACCGATACACTTGGCCAAGGTTATAAGGTGACAAGAATGGCTAGTGGTGACCTTCTCCTTGAAATTCAAAACAAGACACAGTTCGAAAATCTCTCCAAACTCGTCTCTTTTGGAACGACACCTCTTTCTGTCACACCGCACCGTTCCCTTAACAGCTCCCGAGGTGTAGTGTCCGACCAAGATCTACTCGACCTGACAGAAACTGAGCTCCTCGAAGGCTGGAGTGAACAGCACGTGATAAATGTACAGCGGATCAAAATCAGGCGCGATGATAAAGAAATCCTCACAAAGCATCTAATCCTCACTTTTGGCACAAGCACACTACCAGAACACATCGAAACAGGATACCTGAAACTAAAGGTCAGACCGTACATACCGAACCCGCGGCGTTGCTTCAAGTGCCAGCGCTTCGGTCACGGCTCCCAGAGCTGCCGTGGCCGTCAAACCTGTGCCAAGTGCAGCTCACACGAACACCCTAGTGACAACTGTGCTGAAACTCCCCACTGCGCAAACTGCGATGGCGGACACGCAGCGTACTCTCGCACGTGTCCTGCATGGAAAAAGGAAAAAGAAATAATTACACTCAAGGTAACAGAAAACATCTCGTTTAGGGAGGCGCGCCAACGCCTCTCTATCGCACAGGGTCATTTGTACGCGGACGTGGCACGCAAGGGGGCAGTGTCACAAAGGTTCGCGGCGGCCGCACGTACCACGCACAGTGGACGGGCGGTAGCGCCAACTGCCCCCTCAGCGGAAGCAGCCCGTACTGCTCCGCAACCAAAGGGCATGCAGGCCTCCGGATCTGCAGGCCCAGGGCCTTCTGTTCAGGCAGAAAGCCCCAAAACACTGACACCCGTCCGCGTGAGCCGCGACCGGGCATCCAGCGCCTCTGCCGAGGTGATGGACAAAACGGCAAGCCCAACGGCGTCTCAGGCGCCGAAGGAGCGGCGCGGCTCGTTGGAGCGCGCCAAAAAAGAAAAAGCCCGCATCACAGGGCCTGGAAAGGGCTCTGTGACCTAAGGTAATAGTTCTTTCAGTACACACAGCACTAACTTACACTCAAAATGGATACACAAATTATACAATGGAACGTCAGAGGTCTACTAAGAAACCTCGACGATATCCAAGAGCTGCTACATGAACACTCACCAAAAGTGCTGTGTGTGCAAGAAACACATTTAAAATCGAAAAACACGAATTTTCTACGCCATTATGTCATATTCCGAAAGGACCGGGATGATGCTGTGGCGTCATCTGGTGGCGTAGCCGTTATAGTTAACCAAGGAATTGCATGTACCCACTTACCACTCCAAACATCCCTTGAGGCAGTGGCTGTTCGAGCCGTCCTATTCAACAAGCTGATCACGATCTGCTCACTTTACATACCCCCGCAGTGCCAGCTCCAAAAATATGAATTCGAGTCCTTAATAGACCAACTTCCAGAACCATTTCTGGTCCTTGGAGACTTGAATGCACACAACAGTCTATGGGGTGACTCTCGCTGCGATGCGCGAGGTCGTCTGATTGAACAGTTCCTTTTCTCTTCTGGCGCATGTCTCCTGAATAAAAAACAACCAACATATTATTGCCTTGCAAACAGAACATACTCGTCCATAGATCTCAGCATAGCGTCTCCATCACTTCAGCCCCTAATTAAATGGAAAGTTCTCAATAATCCTTATGGAAGTGACCACTTTCCAATACTTCTGAACACACCAATTACAAATGAATGTCCCCATCAGGTTCCAAAATGGCAGATTAAGAAGGCCGATTGGGAACAGTTTCGGAAAGTTACACTGTTAAGTTGGACGGACATGTCTTCCTTAAGTATAGACGCAGCTCTAGAATACTTTACATCATTTCTGATTGATGCCGCAACCAAATGTATTCCACAATCAAGTGGATACTCTGGAAAACGACGAGTTCCATGGTGGAACAGTGATTGCAGAAATGCGCGTAAGAAACAAAACAAAGCATGGAATTTGCTTCGCGACTCCCCGACAGCGGAGAACCTTACAAATTTTAAGATTATCAAGTCTCAAGGCAGGAGAACGCGCCGACAGGCTAGAAGAGAGAGTTGGCAAAAATTTCTATCAGGCATCAATTCATACACACAAGAAGGCAAACTCTGGAACATGATTAGTAGGGTAGAAGGACGACAAACACATTCACTGCCTCTAGTAAACACACAAGGCGACAGCTTAGAAGACCAAGCGAACTTTCTAGGCGCACATTTCGAACAAGTGTCCAGCTCGTCGCACTATTCCGAGGCTTTCCAACGCTACAAGACAACAATAGAAAAACAGAAATTAGAGCGCAAATCCACAAAACACGATGCGTACAACAGAGCTTTCTCCTTAGCTGAGCTGCAGGCATCGCTAACCTGCTGCAGTAGTTCCGCCCCAGGCTCCGACCGTGTCGTATATGACATGCTGAAAAACCTACCTGCCGAAACGCAAAAAACCTTACTTTCCTTGTACAATGCCATCTGGTTTTCCGGCGAGATCCCCTCGTCTTGGAAAGAGGCGATCGTCGTTCCCATTCTTAAACAGGGCAAGGATCCATCCTCCGTTGCGAGTTACAGGCCCATCGCACTTACAAGCTGCCTGTGTAAACTTTTCGAAAAGATGATAAACCGCCGACTTATGCATTTCCTGGAAACAAACAATCTACTTGACCCGTACCAGTGCGGATTTCGCGAGGGTAGATCCACCACCGACCACCTATTACGTATCGAGGCACAAATCCGTGACGCATTCGCCCACAAGCAGTTCTTTCTTTCTGTGTTCCTCGATATGGAAAAGGCTTACGACACAACATGGCGCTTCGGAATACTAAGAGACCTGTCTCACCTTGGTGTACGTGGTAGAATGCTAGATATAATAGAGAGCTACCTGTCGGATCGTACGTTCCGTGTCCGAGTAGGAAATGTTCTATCAAGACCATTCCTTCAAGAAACCGGAGTGCCACAGGGTGGTGTACTTAGCTGTACACTCTTTATAATCAAAATGAATTCCTTGCGTCTTTGCATCCCACGGAATATGTTTTATTGCACATATGTCGATGATGTACAGGTCGGCTTTAAATCGTGCAACCTCTCGATGTGTGAGCGGCAGGTCCAGCTAGGTTTAAACAAGATCTCTAGATGGGCAGACGAAAATGGCTTTACACTGAATGCACAAAAAAGTACTTGCGTCTTATTCTCCCGAAAGAGAGGCCTCCATCCCGATCCAGACATTGGCCTACATGGACAGCGTCTGTCGGTAAAAACGGAGCACAAGTTCCTAGGGCTTATCCTAGACACGAAACTCTCCTTTATAACACACATCAAGTACATAAAACACAAGTGCATAAAAACAATGGATGTTTTAAAAGTATTGTCACGCACTGCGTGGGGCAGTGACAAGAAATGTCTGATAAATTTGTATAAAAGCCTCATACGCACTCGCCTAGACTACGGGGCAATAATCTACCAGTCTGCGACACCAAGCGCCCTAAAAATGCTTGAACCTGTCCACCATCTAGGCATTCGACTATCTACGGGCGCCTTTCGCACCAGCCCCGTGGAAAGCCTTTACGTCGAATCGAATGAGTGGTCGCTACACCTCCAGAGATCTTACCTATCCTTTGTATATTTCCTGAAGGTGAACGCAAACAACGAACACCCCTCACACACTACAATCAATGAGTTGTCTGCTTCTGAACTTTTTCACAACCGTCCTTCGATGAGACAGCCGTACTCACTTCGTGTGAGGAGCCTAGCTGAAGAAATGGGTGTGCCACTTCTCGAACACTGTCTAATGGCTCCCGCTGCCTATCTCCCGCCGTGGCAGTGGCAGCTTATAGATTGCGATGTTTCTTTCGTCGAAGTTACCAAGCATGCGCCACTTGCACATATCCGTACACACTTCCTTGAATTACAATACAAGTACCCACACCCTGAGTTCTTTACAGATGCCTCAAAGTCTAACACTTCTGTGTCGTACGCAGCCGTTGGTCCATCCTTTTCCGATTCCGGTATTCTGCACCCTGATTCCAGTATCTTCACGGCAGAAGCCTACGCGATACTTGCGGCAGTTAAACACATAAAACAGTTAAAACTACAAAAGGCAGTGATATACACGGATTCATTAAGTGTAGTGAAAGCTTTAAAAACTATGACAAAACACACAAATCCGGTCCTTGTCTCGCTCTACTCTATTTTATGCACGATCTACTCTCTTAAACAACACGTCGTAGTGTGCTGGGTGCCAGGGCACCGCGAGATACAAGGCAACGTGTTGGCGGATCAGCTAGCAGCATCCGCCCACGAAAACAGTCCCAGTACATCTGTAGCTATCCCTCCAATAGACTTAAAACCATTCCTCAAAAGAAAGCTCAGGGCCTTTTGGCAGAGCACATGGGATAGGCACACACAAAATAAACTGCACGTTATCAAGCCGCAACTAGGTAACTGGCCGCCAGTATCAAAATCACGCCACACAGAAGTTACACTCTGCAGACTTAGGATTGGCCACACATACAGTACACATTCATACATTTTGTCCGGAGGCGATCCACCTGTGTGTGACCATTGTGGCGACCCCCTCACTGTACTCCACACCTTACTGCAATGCAGGGAACTAGACGCTCTCAGAAAAAAGCATTTTCCATCTGTATACCTGCAGTACCCTCTTCATCCTGCTATGTTCATTGGCAGAGAACCCCTTTTTAAATATCAGTCCCTCTTTGAATTTTTAAAAAGTGTACATAATTTCAACGTTATTATTCCAGGCGCTCCGTAGCGCGGCCTCATGATTGAGGCTGCTGCTACGGTTTCCATCAAAGGAAGCACCTGCCTCCCGGCCTTTGGGATCAAAGGCCTTGAGGAGGCACTCGTGCTCTTATCCCGTTTTTCACTTGTAAATACCATGATCACTCGTCATTTATCCCACAACCATAGATCACACCACTTCTCACTGCCATAATTTTAGACTGTATACACATTTTTTACGCTTCTTTATAGCGCGTGATTTTAGGCCTCTATACAGCCACAATACACCCTATCATCGTATCACTGGTCATCGCTAACACCACATAAAAGACATGGCGCTCTTTGGCCACCCATGGCCCTTGCGCCAAAAAACCCCGCTAATCAATCAACCAATAGCATTGACGAGCTGCTTGTGCAAACTCTATGCAAACTCTATGAAAAAATGATAAACCGGCGATTAATCTGTCTTCTCGAAAACAACAACCTACTAGACCCACTTCAGTGCGGCTTCAGGGAGGGTCGCTCAACACTAGACCACCTTGTTCGCATTGAGGGAATAGTTAGAGATGCCTTTATACATGAACAGTTTTTTCTTTCCGTATTTCTCGACCTCGAGAAAGCCTATGGCACAACATGGCGATTTGGAATCCTCAAAGACCTGTCCGCGTTGGGTGTTCGGGGCAACATGCTCAAAACAACAGAAAGTTACCCGTCCAATCGCACTTTTCGCGTTAGAGTGGGAAATGTCCTGTCAAAACCGTTCACTCAAGAAACTGGTGTGCCACAAGGAGGAGTGCTTAGCTGCACCCTCTTCATTGTAAAAATGAACTCCCTTCGTACGGTTATTCCTCCCGCAATGTTTTACTGTGTATATGTTGATGACGTCCAAATAGGCTTCAAATCATGTAACTTTTCAATCTGTGAGCGACAAGTTCAGCTTGGCCTGAACAAAATAACTAAGTGGGCAAATGAAAATGGTTTTAAGATAAACCCCCTTAAAAGCTCGTGTGTTCTTTTTAACAGAAAAAGAGGCCTTGTATCAGATCCTGAGGTTACGCTGGATGGACAACGCCTGCAGGTCAACAAAGAACATAAGTTTCTAGGTGTCATTCTTGACTCAAAACTGTCCTTCATCCCACACATCAAGTACATTAAAACAAAGTGCCTAAAAACAATGAATATCCTAAAAATACTGTCACACACAACTTGGGGAAGTGACAGGAAGTGCCTAATGAACCTCTACAAGAGTCTTGTCAAGACACGTTTAGACTACGGAAGTGTGGTGTATCACTCTGCCGCACCAAGTGCGCTGAAAATGCTTGATCCGATTCACCATTTGGGCATACGCCTAGCCACTGGCGCCTTCAGGACAAGCCCAGTACAAAGTCTCTATGTGGAATCAGACGAGTGGTCACTCAGTTTGCAACGGTCATACAATATCTTCACGTATTTTCTGAAAGTGAATGCACAATCTGAACACCCTGCTTGTCCTACTGTAAATGATACAGGATGTGCCACACTATTCCACAAGCGACCGGCACTAAGAGAGCCGTTCTCACTTCATGTCAGGAAGCTTAATGAAGAAATGGATGTCTCGATTGTTACACACCATGTAATGCCTCCGGCGAGACCACTACCGCCATGGCAGTGCCAACAAATTGACTGTGACATATCCTTCATCAGAACTTCCAAACATGCCCCACAAGCGCATATACATACACATTTTCTTAAATTACAGGCAAAGCACTGTTGTGCTGAGTTTTTTACTGATGCTTCCAAGTCGCATGCCGGTGTTCATTATGCAGTGATCGGTCCTTCATTTACAGAATCCGGCGCTATGCACCGAGAAACAAGTATCTTCACAGCAGAAGCCTTTGCACTATTGACTGCTGTGAAACATATCAACAAAGAAAAGTTAGAAAAATCTATTATATTCACAGACTCTCAGTGTGGTGAAAGCCATCATGTCTCTCCGAAAGAATAAAAACCCTGTAGTGATGGAACTATATGCACTCCTTTGCACCATGTATGCATCTGGCCAACATATCGCGTTATGCTGGGTGCCTGGACATAGAGACATCGAAGGCAATGTCTTGGCTGACCATCTAGCCACTTCTGTCCACGTAAATGCTACTAATACATCTATGGGGGTTCCCGTAACGGACCTGAAACCCTTTTTAAGGAAAAAGCTCAGGGCCTTCTGGCAAAGGTCATGGGATCTAGAACTAGATAACAAATTACACTTGATTAAGCCACACCTTTGTAGTTGGACGCCCACTGCAAAGACACGCCACACCGTAGTAACATTATGCAGACTTAGAATAGGACACACACACAGCACACACGCATACCTTTTATCCGGTGGTGAGCTACCCAGCTGTGATAAATGTGGCTAGCCACTCTCAGTCCTTCACGTCCTGTTGGAATGCCGAGAACTTGAAGTGCTTAGGAAAAAACATTTTCCAGTACCAGTCCGACAGCAAATCCCACTACACCCAGCACTGTTGCTAGGCAAGGATCCGTTTTTCAAATATGAATATATTTTAAGATACTTCAAAGAACTTGGTAATTTTCACATCACATACACAGGTGATCCGTAGCACGGCCTCTCACAAGAGGTCGATGTTGCGGTAGTCTCTTAAGAGAAAGCACCTACCTCAGGCCCTTGGTCTCAAGGGCGTACGTGAGGTTTTCGTGCTACCTCCATGCTCCATTTTAGTAACACAAGCACTACTGATTTATCCTCACCACACAATTCACGCCACTGTCATGATTTTAGCAATTATACTTTTTACGCACCGTCACTGCGAACAATTTTAGGCCCTTATACAGCCATCTAACATCCTCATTGATCACATCCCATACCATGACCTGGCACTCTTTGGCCACCACTGGCCCTTGTGCCAAAAAATACCATATAACAACAACAACAACAGTGTTACAGGAAGCTAACATTATCCACATGAGGAAACAGCGGTTTGCCTCTTTTATGTGCGGGCACCTGGAATATCAGCTCCTGCATGCTGCCTCATGGCAACTTGGCTTCCAAAGTAGAAACCCTTGGGATCTGATCAGTGTGAAAAATAAGGTACACAATGGGGAAGAATCTGGCATATGGTCTTAATTTGGCAAACAGTCTTGACATTGGTAGCCGTCATGTCATCAGGAAGCATGTAAAGGTTTATTAGTCTGCTCATGCATTCTTGTACTATGGCACCCTTCATTGAAAGGATGTTAGACATCTGCTGTCTTTGCTGTGAGTGACCGTGGATAAGACTGCCAGGCCCAATGGTGTACACATTGTGTGCAGTTGACACCCAAGAATATCAACAGGACAACAGCCTTCACTGTAGCTTCATTGGAAATTCATCAGCTGCATAATCAGGATAATTAGTTTCAGCTTTGGTCTGTCACATTTCAGCATTTGTCTGTCACATTAAAATCGCAGACTATTTAAAAAGTGTATCTTTCTTTTATTTATTCTAAATAGTGTCTCAATGCTTCCATGCCAATTTTCGCTGTCCTTAGTTGATACAGAACATGATTCACTTGTGGCACATACCCGCATGCTGTGGACTGTTGTATGCGAAAGGGTTTCATGATGTACGCAACATGCGTGTCAGTTATTTGTATTGGCGCCTGTCAGTCATATTTGTAATACACTACTATCTTCCTGTGCCAATTTTCGTATATAAGGATATGAACGCACAGGTTTGGGCTGCTGGATAGTTAGAAACGGCCAAGAGTGTTTAGATCGCTAAGAAATGCTTCACATATTTTTGGAACATGAGTTGTTCCAGTGAAGTACGTAATTTCATTTCAATGAAATGAGTGGTATACATTAGTGGTAGTCAAATTTTAAACTTCGTGCTTAAACTTGTTCCTGTGCAGACAATATTGTTTGTGTTGACACTAAAGTCCATTGCGGGCATCAACAGTCAGGTGTGCAAAGAAGTCAGCTGTGTTAGAAACAGCACTTAGAATAATAGAGAGCTGAGCTAGTTGGTAAGTATTCATTCTAAAAAGCAGGGCGTGCAAACAAGGACACAAGAAGGAAGTGATGACAACGCCAACGCCGACTAACTGAAGATGCGCGGAAACAGCGATAAAGAATGAAGGCACGAAAACTTCTCTGCGCATGCCCATGCAATAGGCTAGCCTATAGGATGCCCATGCAATAGGCTAGCCTATTGCATGGGCATGCACAGAGAAGTTTTCGTGCCTTCTTCCTTTTTCGCTGTTTACGCGCATCTTCAGTTGTTAGTCGGCGTTTGTGGTGTCTTGACTTCTTTCTTGTGTCTTTGTTTGCACGCCCTGTTTTTTAGAAAGAAACAGCACTTTTATTGATTTGCCATCTTTTCAAGAATGCTAATCAAACGATCCTCTCTTTCGCCTGCCTTCTCTTGAAACTTGGCAAGGCGTTCACGAGCTTCCTGCTCCTGTTTTCTTGAGCTTTCCAGAAACTGTCGCATAAGCTTCTGCTCCTCTACGAGCTGTGCCAGCAGGGTGTTCATGTGGTTTCGCCTGCTGTCACTTTTTGTGCGCTTAGTAGGCTGCAGTGGTGCCGTTGCCCTTGTGTTTTCTGCAGGTGTGGTGGGGACACTTGGTGTTGAAGTAATGCGGTCAGCGCCATCAGCAGTGGCAGGGCTGGGGGGACGGCCGAGCTGGGCAAATCAGTCTCACCGCAAACTGGTTCTCCTTCAGACGTGCCATACACCATGCTGTGCACAATCTGAAAGAAGAAAAACAAATATTGTAGATTTGATGCGTGTAACGTGTGTGCGACCATCCATGTGAGCTGTCATTTTAGAAAACTATGAGACTGTTTTATACACCACATAATATAATAAAAGATGTAATTTAGTATGGTACATAGGAGAAATGCATGTACAGATAAACTGTGTGTTTGGAACCTCAGAATAAAGTTCTGCTTGAAACCTTCACATTCCCTAGTTTTTGCAATATGTAACTATATGTAACTTGCAATATGTAATTATCATGACAAGTATCCTTACATTCAGCTGCACAGTGCAGCTCTACAGTGACATTGCCACAGTGTATACAACATGCATATTGCATTCACCTGATCCACAGTCTTTCCAGGTCCGCAGCCAACCTCTTCCGTTAAGCTCCTGTCATTGACAGGCAGCGTACCTAAAAATTGGTGGATCTCCCAATAAAATTTCCATGTGATGCCTCCTTGCCCGGTTGATTTCTTTCTGCAGATTTCTCTGTAATGGTAATCGGAAAGCATCAATGCAAGGCATTCTTGTGTCTTTTTTTTCTAGTCTGCAAATACCGCAACGCATGTGCTTGGTTTTCCTCGTTACATTAGGTAAAAAAAAAATGTGACCGCAGTAACTGCGGCGGCGCAGTGAATGGCATAGCAATAAGTCCTAATTTTATGCGAAATAAGGCTAGTAGCTAGATATTTTTGATCCGATCTCGCGTAACGCTACCAAACACTAGTGTATGGGAATGCGGCCGCTCCCGCTATGGTTCTGTGGCGGCGCAGATTCGCAGCGCAAAGATACACCCTATGCCAGTACGGCATAGGAAATTTTCTAAGAGAAAGCAGCAGAGGTGAGGGCTTTGTTTCAAAACACACCGAACACTGGAGCGATGCCGCACCCTACAAAAAGCACACCGCGATCGATAGGCCCAGTGCAATGCTCTAACAAGCGACACAGACATGCTGACGCCAAAATTGCAACAACGATGTTTGCGTGGCAGTAATAAACAGGAGAAAAACGTACTTACCGGGACTTGTTGGCAATATTCTCTATCTTGGCCTTGACGGCTTTGAGTGATCTCTCGATTCCCGCGGCGTGGAGCGCCTCAACGATCGCCGCGTACACCTTCGCATTCCTTTTCGCTCTGCGAAGGTCCCCATATGTGGTCTTGCCAGATTCTATTTAATACAAATGTCTGTGTCTCCGTCCATTGGACGCGGCCTCTAGGCTCCGGTTCACACATTATTACTAACGCACGCGCTACTCGGAGGATCAACACAAACGCACGTGCTACAGGCTACCAAGGCAACTACGACAACAGAGTGGCACTGAAACATGGCCGCTGTCTAGCGTCTGTAGCTGAGCGTAGTTCTCTTGCAGAAGCATTTGGGCGTGCTTTAATGCCCACAAGTCAACCATTGACTAACCTACTAAATATAAGTTACTTACAAATTACAATAGTTACATATACATGAGTCGATAGCGACCTTCGTAAAAGGTGCCTGTCGTCGAGACTACGCATTCGGTCCGAAATCGAATGCGAATGAGTTTCATGAACCCATTCGATGGGAAATGTCGTTTTCGTCGAATGACATTATTTCTCCCGTGTGACAGCAAACAACTGACATTACAAACGAATGACATTAGTTGTGAATGACATTAGATTTGGCGTGTGACAGGGGTATAAATCCAGTTCTCTGCAAGCCTGACTGGAATGACATCACCACAGTGTCGCTTAACTCGTTAGGATGACAGCCTACATGTTGCCGGCAAAATACGTTTAATGAAAGGCTTGAATGCGTGCTGGTTCAGCGACACAATTTGTTCATCGCGTTCTTTTCACATGTAGTTCAAATGATGATGATGCAAACTTTATTTGGGTCCAGAGCAGACGCATGCAGGGGTAGAGAGGCTAGAAGGGTTTGACTAGTGTTGTGAACGAGTCGGCACAATTGAAATCATTTGCTATGACGGCGCACAGGTGGCGCTCCGGCCTGCTGCCACACATCTTGGGAGAGGACGGACGTGTTTTTCGTGGGCTCCGGAATGACAGCGTCAGATAAGTTGTTTTTTGTTTTTTTTTGCATGATTCGAGCTTGTTTTTTTAGTTAAACCACTAGCTTAATAGAGCTTATTGCAGCTTAATAGAGCTTACAACTTTGTACTGTTGGTACAAAGGGGTGTGACAGTCGCTTCGGGTGTTTTTTTTTTGTTTTTTTAAATATTTGTTTGTTCGGCCACCACGTGGCTGAAAGGTGCACGGGTGATTTGAAGTGTAACATACTTGCGGAGTTTTGTGATATCATTTGGCTTTAAGTGTATCTAATACGCCGCGTGAACGATCTATAGCCATGGTCAAAAAGACCATAAAGTGTTCAGGATGCGGAATGGGGCGGAAAATAGAGGTTTGTGAGGATGAGACGACAGAGAGAGCTGACGCCAAGTGTAAGCAATGCGAGTTAGAGGCGAAGATGGAAATAATGATGGCCGCCCAGAATGAGCTCATGGTGAGAATCTCCGAGCTGGAGAAAGCGGTAGCGACAGAGCGGGAAAAAACGATGGCTATGGCGGAAAGGCTTAAGTCAGCCGAGGAGGGATTAGCAAAGGTAGCCATGCCAGCAAAGGTAGCCACGGGGAACAAGGAAGCAAGCGACAGCGGGAACAATGGGGCATCGACCCTCACAGTGGTAGGCGCGAAGGGGGAAACAGGTTTGGAAAAGACAGGTGCAAGGGTCACAGGACCCACCTTCCGCGAAGTAGTCTTGGGAACGGGAGGGGACAAAACAACAGCAGTAGCACGCGCTAGTAACAGGTGCAGTGGCCAGGTGCGGGAAAGTCCAGCAGAAAAGTCGGATCACGTGATAATCGCCGGGGACTCGAATTTAGCTACATGCGCAGAAGCAGTCAAGGAAAGGGTGAGAGGCGACAAACGAGTTTTAATAGGGCAGTTCCCGGGCCATAGGCTGGGATCAGTGATGAGACAAGCTAACGCAAAACTCGCAACTAAGTCTAATGGACGTAACCTCGTGATAATCGCGGGAGGTCTAAACGACGTCTTGAGTAACGAATCAGCCGAACTAGTGGCGAAAGGGGTCGATGACATGCGCGCCATTTCCCCTCAGGTGCAGATAGTGGTATGCACAATACCGGAGGTACCGGTGCGTGACGGCAACCTGCAAAGAGCGGTTGTCGACGCAAACAAAGAGATATGGCAGATGAGTAGAGAGAAAGGCATCGAGGTAGTGGAAATAAACAGAGAGGTGCACAGGTGGGGTGGTTTTCGAAGAGACGGAATACACTTCGATAGGAGGCTTGGCCATGAGGTGGGTTGGCGTCTTGCAGGACGCGCAGTAGCTTTTTTGGGGGGCACGCGGGCCCTTCGGTGCCCATGGCAGCTTGTAATAAGGAAAACAACCAGGGGGACTCTTTGACAGGTAGTATAGCGAAAAAACAGAGAAAAGGTAAAAGAAGGGAGAAGGCGCGTGTTGCAATTAGTTACATTAACATGCAGGGTGGCAGAAAAAGGGCAAAATGGTTAGAGATTGAGGGACAGTTAAACAAGAAACAGATAGGTGTTTATGCGGTTACAGAAACACACCTTAGAGACTTGGAAGAGCCGCCACATATTGAAAATTATGTTTGGGAAGGATGTAACAGGATCACATCAGAAAGGAGAGGTGGGGGGGTTGGAATGCTAATTCATAGTAGAACAAAATGGGAGAGAGTGAAACAAACGTGTTCAGAGCACATATGGGTTTCGGGCACAGTAGGTGGAAAGAAAACGTGGCTAGGTGTAGCTTACTTGTGGACAGGGAATAACTGCAGAGAAAAGAATCTGGAGATAGTGAAATGCATAAGCACCGATATTAAAGAATTTGGTCATGATGCCGAGATAATCCTTCTAGGGGACATGAACGCTCACATTCATGACCTTGACGGATATTCAGACACCAATGGCAAGTTATTGCTAGATCTCTGCGAGCAACATAGTCTTGAGATAGTTAACGTGGGGCCTAAGTGTGAGGGGCAGATCACGTGGGAAGTCAGAAACAGGCAATCGAGCATTGATTACTGTCTCATGACAGAAGGAATATATGACAAACTTAGAGAGATGAGAATAGACGAAGAAGGCATTAACAGCTTGGGTAGTGATCATCAACGCATAATATTACAAATGGGATATAAAACTGAAAATAAGAACATAGAATCAAAGTTTGGCAGCTCGTATCTAAATGACAAACAAATAACAAATATAGCCGCAAGAGTCGAGGAAAAAGTAGACGAACTACCAGGCAAAGACTGGAAGTATAGTGAGCTGCTACATGTAATCAAGAAAGAAATGGAAATAGAGAAGAAAACTATTTGTTGGAAAGGAAAGAAAAAGCCAAAAAGTTGGTGGAACAAAGAAATCCGGGAAGCGATCGAGATGCGACGTCAGGCATCACGGGAGCACAGACAGGCAAAAAAGGAGAAGCGGCCACAGGACGAAGTCAACCAAATATGGGAAATATATTTAGAGCAAAAATCCATTGTGCAGAAATTAGTCGAGGCAAAAATTAAAGGTGAAAGTGAACGCTGGATGACAGAGATTCGCGAAAAGAAGAAGGCCGCGCCTAGGATATTTTGGAGCCACCTAAAAGCGCTGGGTAGGAAGTCTGTCACAATGCAACAACATATGGTAGATGAAGGAGGAAATAAATTGGAAGGATATGAAGCGCTAGGTTACATCCGAAAGATAACAGCCGATTCGTTTAAAAAGGTCCCCCAGGGGATTCCCCCGGTGAGTAAAAGTACGCAAAGGGGTGCAACCGACGAAGATGTAGTACTAGAGAATTTCAATTGGAAGAAGGCCGAAGGAAAAATTCCTAAGCGCACTACTCCGGGCTTAGATGGGGTTCCCGTCAGCCTCATTAACGAATTCGGACATAACACTAAAGAAGCACTGCTGAAAGCCGTAGAAAAGTGCTTACAGGAGAGGGACATACCAGACAGTTGGCGAAAAAGTAGAATGAACTTAATCTATAAAGGCAAGGGAGAAAGGGATAACATTCGCTCGTATAGACCGCTAACAATTACATCGGTGCTATACAGGTTGGCGATGCAGGCAGTAAAATTAAAAATAGAAGCGTGGGTAGAACAAAATGATATTTTGGGAGAACTTCAGAATGGATTTCGAATCGACAGGCGGTTAGACGATAATCTGTTTGTTCTTACCCAGTGTATAGAAATATCTAAAATAGAAAACAGGCCCTTATACGTAGCTTATCTAGATATCACCGGGGCGTATGACAACGTTAATCAGGAAATTTTGTGGGATATATTGAAGGAAGTGGGCATAGGTGACGACTGTGTACAGCTTTTGAGGGAAATATACCGAGAAAATACAGTTTGTATAGAATGGGAAGGAATAAGTAGCAAGGACAGCGTTGAAATTAGCAAGGGGCTGAGACAGGGATGCCCTTTGTCCCCGCTGTTATTCATGCTGTACATGGCGAGGATGGAAAAAGCGCTAGAAGGTAGCAACATTGGATTTAATTTGTCACACAAACAGGTCGGAGTGATGGTTGAGCAGAAACTTCCAGGTCTATTTTATGCTGATGATATTGTCTTATTTGCGGACAGTCAAGATGATATACAGCGACTGGCAGATATATGCGGAAGGGAGTGTGAGGCTCTAGGACTAGGATTTAGTGCAACAAAATGTGGATTGATGGTATTCAATGATCACGGAGACCATACGGTCTTAATACAGGGCCAAAAAATACCGAGGGTAAGCGAGTACAAGTACCTCGGAGTATGGGTAAATGAGGGGGATAGATATATGGAGGTACAAGAGAAAGCATCGGTAGCAAAGGGAAAGAGGAATGCTGCAATTATGAAGCACAGAGCTTTATGGGGATACAATAGGTACGAGGTGCTTCGAGGGCTGTGGAAGGGTGTGATGGTTCCGGGGCTTACATTTGGGAACTCAGTGGTGTACATGAAGTCAGAGGTGCAATCAGGAATGGATGTAAATCAAAGGACGGTGGGCCGCCTCGCGTTGGGCGCTCACGGGAAGACGACAAATGAGGCGGTAAAGGGTGATATGGGATGGACAGGCTTTGAAGTGAGGGAAGCGCAGAGCAAAATGAGATTCGAAGAGAGGCTGAGGAAAATGAAGGAGAGCAGATGGGCAGAGAAGGTTTTCAGGTATTTGTATAGAAAAAGCATTGACACGCAGTGGAGAAAAAGAACTAGGAGGCTCACCAGTAAATATACGGCTGGCAGTGCGGGCGATATGGCAACAAGGAGCATTAAGCGGAAGGTCAGAGAGGCGGAGAGGACTTATTGGATGACAGCGATGGAAAGAAGCCGGCTCTGAGTAACTACCGAAAAGGAAAAAAACGAAATAAGGAGGGAAAGGTTTTATGATAATTCAAGGGGAAGCGCTTTACTGTTTGAAGCAAGGTCGGGCTGCCTTAGAACGCGTAGTTATAAAGCGAGATTCAGTAACGAAGAAGAACATTGTACATGCTGCGGGGGAACTAAGGAAACGATGGAACATGTACTGATTGAATGTGGCGATATTCACCCAGGTATACATGTGGGCACGAGTCTACATGAAGCCTTGGGTTTTAGGGACAACAATGGAAAGCTGAACACGTCCGCGATAGAAATAAGTAAGAGACGGTT
Organism: Rhipicephalus sanguineus; assembly: GCF_013339695.2. Taxonomy (NCBI): domain Eukaryota; kingdom Metazoa; phylum Arthropoda; class Arachnida; order Ixodida; family Ixodidae; genus Rhipicephalus; species Rhipicephalus sanguineus. The sequence goes on from NW_023615713.1 coordinate 59,264, forward strand.
AGAGTATTGGTGGCAGAAAAGTAGAGATAAAGTACAAAAATAAATAATGGGGGAAAATAAGGTCATTCTGCCTTAAGAGGCAGAGAGATGGACCGTGAATTTATATTTTTTGGTATAATAACATAGATTTAATCAATGTAGATAAGGCATTAGGACAACATGAAACAAGGAAGCTTTTTTTTTCTTCTTTCTCTTTTTTTTTCTCCTTCGAGCCTGGTGGCAGACATGTCACCGCCCCGTTATAAAGGGGACGCTCATAGCATCCATCCATCCATCCGCGTAAGGTCCCTATATTTATAAAGGTAGCGACAACTACACGCGCGCCCTCTCGAGGGGTCCAAGGAGCAGCGATAGCAGACGACGCGCCGCTCGCTCCCATGCATATTGCGGGCGCCTGAAACCGAACTGGGTGCTCGCTTGAACCGCTAAATTAGTAATATTTGTGGCTTAAGATGCTCATAAGTTATCAAACTACAGGGACAATAACTTTAACGAGCACGTAAAGCATGGAGCACGTTAAATATTGAAATAAAACGCGTGCGTTTCCGAAGCAGGTTCCGAGTGGGTTCCCCACAGCAGCAATCATGCAGGGCATTTTTTTTTCTTTGCATATCTTGACATTCAGCGTAACTTGAAGAACAGGTGGTGTTTGGGTGAGTTAAAAGTGATTGTTTTCTAGCTCGATTAAATAGGCAGGTAGTCAGCGTACTCGTACTTTCCGAAACTTCATCGGGCACC
>NW_023615714.1:0-53137 GCF_013339695.2 Rhipicephalus sanguineus
GTCAAAAAGGCGATGAGTCGGTTATGAAAGAGTCATAATCATTTTGCATACTTTTGTTACAAACATTGCGCTTAACGGTTTGCGGCCCCCATGTGTACAAGTAACCTGAACGCAGCGCTAATTGAGTTACGCAGCCAGAGCATACTTTCACGCCTCTGTTTTAATTCAGCTGGAGTGAAAAAGAAAGACTGGTTGCTGGACAAAATGAATGCCGAATTTCTCTGTTCTCGAATTTCGCTCCGATATCTGAGCCCCCAGAGTACCATAAACGGTCGCACGAATACTAAGTCACGAATTTACTGAAGCCCCCCCCCCCCTCTCCAAAGCTGGCACTTGGGGGTGGGCATGGGGGGCTTAATAATTTTCAGAATTCCGAAGTTTCGGATGTGGTAATACTGGGCGCTTGTGCAAAATTGGGTGCTTCCTCGCGTATGCTGGACGGTGTGTTGTATTATCACGGGTACGTTTCTAACACAACGAACGTTCCAGGCAGTTTGAAATTCTATTCTGATGATGCCCTCGAAGAAGCTTGTTAATTTTCAGTCGTTCTTCTGGTGAAGCCAGCCTTTGCCTTGGTATTTCGTCTCGCCAATCATGGATACTGTGAAGTCTTTAGTTATCCGCCACATCAGTCCAGTCTGGAGGGGTTACTCATAATTTTTGCCTTAGCCCAATTTCCTGTATTGTTAGGTTCATTACGAGCGCTGTACACCACTGCAACAAGCTTGCTTGTACGATTAGACTCCCCGCTCTGAGACATCGCAGCACGCTTCAATAATCAACGCAAAATATTACCGATTGTCGCTGCGTCAATGGTAATCTTGAGTTGCTAAGAGCTCGACTAATCGGTACACGTCAAGATCAATATTGTTCAATGCCGCCTCCGACAATGCTATCTTCAGAAGTTTGTAACGCCACATCGTGAACATAAGGATGTCTTCGAAAGGAACAGATATGGCTTCCAAGTCAATGATCCGCAATCGCGTATGTGCGCGGCTCACGGAACGACCTGTCTAGACCAACATTGTTGAATTCTCGCTCTAGAAATGCTATTTTAGCACTGCTCACGACTTATCACACCCTTCGAGCTTCCTCTTGGGATGCGAATATCGGCGCCAAGCGTGAGTTGGTGCAATCATGTCTCTGACGGCCCCCGTGGCAAATTGTTGAATTTACAAGCTTCATATATTTGCGGCGAATTCGTCATTCTAACGTTGACCACGACTCGTCAGGAATGTCAAACGGCATATGTTGTCTCCCGATGTTAAATACGGCGCCCAAGCCATCCTACCGTAATTATATATCTAAATGCACTGGGGATGATTTCAGATAAGACATGAAAACCAGCAGAAAACGAAGCCAAGGAAGGTATAGGGGATGTCGTTAATTGTACTGTTTTAAGCGCGCATTCATGTTTACCGGCAGCGCAACCACACACACGGACAGAGAACCAAACTGGTCCAACTGGTCCAACCAACAACCAACTGGCCCAAGTTTCCGTTTTGTTACAGTTTAAAGCGCATTGTATTTATTGTAAATATAGATGTGAAGAAAGTAAAGTGGGCGAAAAGACAACTTGCCGCCGGCAGGGACCGAACCTGCAACCTTCGGATTACGCGCTCGACGCTTTCCGCCAATGGAGCTATACGGCGGCGGCCGGTCGTCCCCTCGTCCACGTTATCGGGTATTTATATGCTGAAACCTGGGAGTGTTAGTCAGTGCCGCCCGTTGCCATGACGGCGAGTATGTTATAAGAGCATCGGGCGCGTATCCGAAGGTTGCAGGTTCGGTCCTGCCGGCGGCAAGTTGTCTTTTGGTCCACTTTACTTTCTTCACATCTATATTACAATAACTACAATGCACTTAAAACAGTACAATTAACGACATCCCCTATACCTTCCTTGGCTTCGTTTTCTGCTGGTTTTTCATTAAGGTTGCGTCAAAGAAAGAAACGTGCCCTCTGATGCCCTTCCTTCGTTCAAATAAGATAATGACATATAGTTATGGAAATGGAGGGCCAACTTGAAGTCATGCACAGTCTTTGAGCACGTGAGGCCCGCGCTCCCTTGTTGCACATTCTATGAGCGTAACTGTAGACTGAAACAGTGTCTGAAGCCGCGCACAAATACACGAAAACGTGCACGACGCCGGGAACGTTAACCTTCGGCTAGGCGGGAACATCCGCAGTGAGCGCTTCTAGCATGTATAGAAAACTGTTGCTGCATCGCAGCGCACCTGCGCTGGTTTTTCGACAAATGAGGAAACCCCCTGAACTCTTTTACGACGAAATGCCGATACTTGAGCAAAAACGAGACCGAGGGACGAAACAATACGCGCTGAATATAATAGGCATTTGATGTGTGTTCAACGAAACGATCTGTATACGCTCGCAAGCATGGTAACGACTTTTTTTCGAAATCCGTAACAGAGACGTGCGTCGCTGCAGCTCAGCGTGTGGCGTGGTGATATTGCCGACACGGGTACGTGCCGCGAGCCGTTGTTAGAAATCACGGAAAACTGAGGATGTGTCTATGGCGCCTACTGGCGAGATTCAGCTTCGAAACTGTTCATGATGAGCCCAGGTAGGACAGCCCAGGAAATCCGTTATCAACTATAGAGCGGAGTGAAAGCTACGTTCTCCTCATGTTGGTTACCCTGTTATCAAATAAACAGCTCGAAAGGCTAATAAGTTTCCATGAAGTTGCTGCTATTATTGTGCCTCAAAGTATTTTTTTTTTCTATTCGAATGCTTGCACAGCAAAAGAAATCGTATTGTGCACGTGCAAATTCGGGCTTATTCTTGACATATGAGGCCGAGAGTTGTAGACCGGTAGTTTAGTTGAATATGATGACAAACAGCTTTCAGGCAGCGTCACTAGATCTTGTTGATGCCGGCTGTGGTCCATGAGATGCGTCTGATACGGACAGTCGATGTCCGGGGCATGACTGCTGAAGACACATCTTGCTGTCGCGTCGAGACGTGTGCGTTAAACTGAGTGTGCTTTCCAAGATTATGGACCGATATACACCAAGCTAAAGGTTTACCTGAACAGCCCAAGGCGACAATATTTCAGGAAAAATATAATAAAAGTTTGCGAAGTTTAGATTTCTCCTCTACCCCCCCCCCCCCCCCCCCACACACACACATAGACTAAAAGCGATAATAAATTAACTGTCTGAACCCGCGATCAAACCGCATGAAGCGGAAATCCGCTAACGTAATAAGCGCGATCGAAACACGTCGTACACGCTTTTCCGCAGTGCGCATAGGCATCTTGCCCGGATGTATGTCATGACATAAGCGCAGCGGTGCGTCATAAGGAATCGCTTTTCTCCTCTGCACGGCAACCGGCTCGATCGAGTTCTACGCCGAGTTCATAGCGAGAGATTTTCGAGGGCCTCAAGGCAAGGTCATCGTCTGGGGAGTCTCGCACGCCGGTCACGTGGCCCCCCCAAGCCCATGCAGATACCCAACGTAGAAGGTCAGGTGGTGGTCTCGTTGGTCAAAGTAGTGAAATTAACAAGGACTAGTCGATATATATATATATATATATATATATATATATATATATATATATATATATATATATATATATATATATATATATATATATATAGGATAAGAGAACTTCTAGCTTCCGTAGTAAAATTTGTGAAAATCTTAGTACTACAACATAGGAAACAAAACAAATATTTATTTTACCCTAACAGTTTCGGCTGGCGGTCCAGCTTCTTCGGACAACACACACACACACACACACACACACACACACACACACACACACACACACACACACACACACACACACACACACACACACACACACACACACACAACACACACCACACACACACACACACACACACACACACACACACACACACACCCACACACACACACACCACACACACACACACACACACACACACACACACACACACACCACACAAACCACAAAACACACACACACACACACACACACACACACACACACACACACAACACACACACACACACACACACAAACACACACCAAACGCACACACACAAACACACACACACACACACACACCACACACACACACCACCACACACACACACACAACACACCACGAATTAAGCAAGCTGGAACAGGTGACGCAAATGGACACAGGACCGCTTTTTCAAAGCTTTTATGGCATGGAATATGCTCTGTTTGTCATAAAGGCAGATACTCAACGTTGAAGTCAGTGTGGTCTCGTTGGTCAAAGTAGTGAAATTAACACGGACTCGTCGATATATATATGACGAATAGTATATAGCAAGCTATAACAGGTGACACAAATGGACACAGGAACTGCCTTTTCCGCTTTTATCCCAGTACGCGCTGCTTGCCATAAGCAGTGTCGAAAGGTACGAACGCTCATAAACGTGATGGTGAGAATTATGTATTCCACAGCATACAAACTATCCCGTTTTGATGGCATGCGTGGAAGGGGGAAAAATAGAGCGATCTAATATACGGGAAATCGCAGCTTTTACATGCAAGGAGTATTTCTGCGAGAACTTTTCGAAGCTGGTCTCTGCACAATATTCAGGAGTGCACGTAGCGTGCATAGACGGTTGGCGCCAGGTAGCGTTTCGCTGCACAGTGGAAACAAAATTGGCTTTTTTAGGTGCAGTGCATAGAGACTGCCACAGGGCTCGGCAACCTTAATTCATGGCTATCTAGATAATAACGTTCAACTTCTTCTATTTTGTGTTGGTGGCCGTGCAGCTTTCTGATGAAAAAATAACCGATGCTAACGAGCCGTACGTTTAAGCTGATGCGAAATGCTTTTCAAAGAACTATCACGACAGAATTTGCGCAGCCAAGGTACACCAGCTTCGATTTTACTGCACGCAACCTCGTTATATAAGGCAGTTTTACTACGCGCTTTACTCTGAAGAGGCGGATGTCCCTATGAAAGGGAAATTGGAGACTGTGGATTATATGTTGATCCGTATAAACAACGCTCTTGAAATAATGGGCTCGTTAAATAGAAAATTGATCCCTCTTTTAATGAGAGCATACGTGGTGGGGTCAAAAGAAAGCTACAAATGGAAACGAAACGCGAGCGGTGACACTACCCATTAGTTCCCCAGCAGCGACGTGGATTCTGGCAGCACTTTCAATGGCTATGATTGGCAACGAAGTATTGCGTGCATTTTAAGGAAACCGAGATATTTGGCTTGGAAAATTTTGAGAACTTTTTCCACGAGGAAAAGAACCCTATAATCTGAGAAATTTTGTTTATAAATTGATGGTGTCAAACTGATTTACCTTGCTGGTGTTTAGGGGCAAAATTAAATACGGTTCTTTTTAATTCTTTCTTTAATCAACCATCTCGAGCCATATGAAGGAAAAAAAAATGGTTTGAAATTACTCTTACTATGCTATTATTTTGTTCACTCGTTACTACCCTTAATGACACTTTCAAATCCCTGAATGCCACTAAATGTGTTGTCATTAAAAAAAAAAAAAAACTGAGATTGTGATCGTTTATGCTCACAGAATTTTTAGTGATGCAGCCAAATTTAAAAAAATCTTGCGCGAATTTCGAAGCACGTTGAGTATTGTAATATAAGTTTGCGACTCCGTAACCTACAACTAATTCTGCATTCCATCGAAGTAGTAACACTTCTTACATTACATTTTAAAAGCGGCCCGTGTTACACCATTCAAAGCCCACATACTCGGTTATTACATGTGGCTTTGTTGTTCAAGTTGTCAATTAGTGGGTGTCAAGGTGTCAGTTAGAAAATTGTGAAATGGAGGTGTAAAATAGAAAGTGTTTTACATATACATGCTCGTTTTGTATTTTTTTAATTATGTGTCAGTAATGCATATTCTCCTTGCTTGAAAATGTTTATTTTGTAACGTCCATTCGCGCTTTTTCATGAAACTGAAACGGTGTAACACGCGCATCGCCTTGAGGAACCGAAATACACTTTATTTCTGCGATATAGGTACCATGACTTTAATGACCCATATGGACTCGTGTACTGTATTCAAAGAGCAGAAATTCTAGCGTGAACAATATCGGCGAAACCTCCAATACGTTGAATTCGCTTTTCAGGTTCTTCAGCAGAATTTGTGACGCTGGCTTAATTCAGAGTTCCAAACGTGCGCCTAGGACTACGTTTTGAAGCCGGCTACACGTTGCAATATCATGTGATTGAGCGCCACAGGTGTCCATACATGGCCTTTTTTTTTTCCTGTTCGCGTGTCAATGCTTCTGTATTGATGGGTGTGCGTCTCCACGGGAAATTAGGTAAATGTGAACGTAGCGGCGCCCTTCCTGTCTTTCAAGCCTTCCATGTCGTTCCAGTTCCCGCTATTTTGGTTGGCCGCGAGGTTCGCTATCGTTGCATAATTGCGCAAAGTGCGGCCGTATATGCAAGTAACTTCCCACACCTTCTCCCCACTCCCTCTTGATTCCAGAGCAGAGCTCTCTCAGCTGCGTAGCCGCTGTCAGTTGCAGAAGGGAGTGGAAGGTTGGCCGTAGCTGCCTTGCCTCATATCGTGGTTGTTCACACTTCTCAAGGATGGAGACGACTCCTTTCTTTGCAAAACAACTCGATATTTATATACAGGGTATATATACAAGGTTACATGGCAGCTATGTACATTGGAACTTTCGCAATATAACTCGGCAGAGCCGACAAGTGCATAGCACCGCTCCTGCGACAAGAACCTCCGTGAGGAGCCGGGAGCCAGGTTTTAACCCCCTGATTGCTCCTCCCAATTCTCCCCACGGCAAATCAAAACAACTCAGCCCGCTTATTGGGCCACCCGTAAATTGGTCTGCCGGAGGCCTCCACCCCCCTCTCTCTCTGAAGCCTTTGAGCCACCAGCCTGAGAGAGAGACGTGGAAGACGTCCGGCAAACGACATTCTCAGAAGTGCACTCAGAAAAACATACACGATGGTGGCGCCGTTCAGTTACCCTGCTCGTGTTCATACACTGTGCGGCCGGTTAACTAGCCGAGCCATGCCGTCCCCTCCTCGGAAACATCTCGCATCCGCTGACAGGCTTTTAACAGACACTTTGCGAGATTTATCTGTGCCACGTGCACCGTCCTCGGCGACATCTCGTCTCCGTCGACAGGCGTCCACGGATCCTATGCGAGATTTACGGTGTCACAGTCTTAGCTTCCTTCGCACCGCTTCGCGGACCCCCCGCGGGGCTGCGGGCCGCTGCGTTGGTCGTTAAACCGATTGTCAATAGGGCGCGTCTTTTTGTCCGAACGGTTATGGGCAGCTGGAAAGTGTTCTTTTGTCCCCGCGCTTCGTCCTCGGACTCCGAGGCTGGCTTCTTGGAAGCCGCCTTCTGGGGTTCAGACACAACTATCCCCCCCGTTCTCGACACGCCGGACCTTACACGCCTCCTTCCTAAGATTCACGTACGCGCTCCAATGTAGCTACGTGAATAACAACAAAAAAAAAAAAGGGACGGCGCTAAAACGTCACCCGAGCCCGCGGCCGCACTTCGCTGTTTCTCTGAACGCCACAGGAGGAGGTAAAACTTTATTGGCCAAGGGATTTGGGCCGCGTCCCAGGGTCCCGCACGCACTGCGCTAGTATGAGTTCATGCAGTTCTACGTGGGCGGCCCGGTCAGTGGCGATCTTCTGCTTGGCGTGCGAGCGCAGCAGGGTCTCCCATTCCTCCCATGTGGTCAGTGGCTCCGGGCCCCGCGGGGGATGGACGCCATCATAAAATGCTAAACAAACAAACCCACAATGACCGGAGGTCACTGAATACACGAGTAAAATCAATAACACAAGCAAATCAAAACAACAAGAAAACTTGCGAATGCTTGGGAAATCACAAAAAAAAAAACAAATAACATACACTTGTAGCCACTGAAACACGCACACTTCAACACATAGTGTTCATCAAATGTCTCAGTGTTTCCGCACGTCACTCCTCACCCCTTAGTATCCGGATAGTGAAAGTGTTACGGCCGTATTACATCGAGTGTCCTACCACGTGCCTAGTCCCTCTCGGCGTCTTATCAGGCCCCTGAGGCACCGCTGCCATATCCCCCCCAGCCGCCCGCCTTGGGTGCCCTTGACAATGTGTTCGGTCGTTCAGCGGGATGATAGTGGGTTGGTTGGCCATGCAGGCCACGTCATATATCGCGTCAGAAGAGCTCAGAGAACTGAACTTCGTCGAATCCCAGCCTGACTGCAACGGTCTCGCGGGCTTGCGTTGGAGAAACCCCGTGACGCTCAAACGCGACCGAGCGTCTCAGCGCCGTTCTCCGCGCGTTGCGACAGGCAGGCCTCAGTGGGCGGCTGCGAAACACGTTTCTGAAGAGCCAATATGGCTTTTCGAGATCTGATCTTATCAATGACGCTGTCTCACACAGTGCGGTTCCGTGCCGTCGAGACACCCCCTCAGCCCCTGCGGTACCCGGAATTCGGTTCGGAACTCGCCCTCCCGTCAGTTCAGTGGGCGGCCTAGCTACTTCCGCGTAATTTTGCCCGTAGCTTAGGTAGTGTCCACACAAACCTAGTACGTCCCGGGGCTCCGTTTCTGCGGCCGGCGAACTCAACCCTTTGCTCACCGCACATTTCTCAGGGTCAGGTGCATGACAACTGAAACCTACAATGCGCCCCAAGTCGCGTACTGATGGACGCGTCACACTGCATTCCCCCAACTCGAGAAGCTGGTCTACTTGCCCTGTCGTCTCCCCTCTCAAGTACTCGCTCTTTCGGGTAAAACTCGCCCGCACAACATCTTCGCTTTGTCTCACTGAAGTCACGTTGGGTTCACCGCCGAGCGCCCCCCCCCCCGCGCTTCCGTTTTCCGACCTGCGCTGTTGCCGGCATCGGCGCACATGCTACATCGCTAGCCGCACCTCTCTCATCGAACAAGACGCCTTCTAATTCGCTTCTCGGGCAACGCGCGCGCAACTTACTCACTTGCACTAGATTTCGGGGCCCTGTTGGCACCCGCACAAAACACGAGCGCTCGCGGGGTCGCTCAACAATGCCGTCCTGTCCCGCCCCGGTTATCTGCAGCGTTGAGCCGGCCTGCTCTTTTTCGCGACATCCCTCCGACGCGCTTGTCTCCTTCTTGCCCGCCGCTTGTGTTTCACCGGGCGACGCGCGGCTACCCTGAGGGCCCTCGTCGTCCCCGCTCCTCGCGACTGCCTGGGTGACTACCCCCTCCATTGTCGCGATTTCCCCCTGAGCTTTCAAGAACAGGGCTCTCGACATCTAGCTTCCGTACTTTCCCTGTGGGCAACGGGCCGCTAACGGGCGTCAGCTGTGTGTCGTCCTATTTGCTCTGCGCTTTTCGATGTCCTCTCTGAAGCGCCACTCCTCCTTCAGCGATTTCCACGCTTTTTTGACAGCAGGCAATCGGCTCGCGCTGTCAGCCGGTCAGTCAGCGCGCAAAGCACGGGGACCGTTCCCTTCACGTCAGCGCAAAACGCCGCATTCACTGGACATCGCTAACGGAACCACCGCGAGCTTTGCCTGCACTTTTTCGCCAAACGCAGATGTTAAGTTAATTGTTCGTGTGAGTGCACCATCTCAGGTGGGATCGCGCTCTCTCCCGCAACACAGTAATCTCCGCTCCCGTGTCCAGGACTGCTCCGATACGCATATCCTTGCAGTCGAGAGACACGGGAATAAGCTCACTGTGTGCGGCCACAGGCTCTCCCACCAACCCCGTGCGGCTAAGCTTCGCTCTTAGCACCCGAAACCTCTGGCGTTGTTGCTGTCGCTCGGGCAATTCCACTTTGATGCCCCGCAGCACCGCATGCGTAAACAGCCCTAAGCTTAGGCTTTTCGTCTCCGCGCCTGGACTCCTCGCACCGCCACGCGAACTTGGCTGTGTGTCCAGTTTGGAAATGCTCGCGCTCTGCGACTCCGACACCTTCTGCTTCGCCGCGCTGTTTCATCCCCTGCACTTCTTCGAACGTGCGCAGCGACGCGGCTAGCTCCGGCGCATTAACCCACTGTCTACCTTCTTGGAGTGTCACGTACCTCAGTGCCTCCTCTGACAGATTTCTCTTTAATTGGTCAGCGACCAATAACTCGACTAACCGTTCGAACGTCGAGACACCCCCTCGCGTCAAGTAAAAGTGCAGGTAGCTCTCAAGGCGCGTTGCAAATGGTCTCCAGCCTTCGTTTGCCCGCCTTTCCTGACCCCAAGAACCTTTTGAGGTATTCACCTGCCGACAGTTTAAGTTCGTCAAGAACTGTCTCCTTGACTTTCTGATAGTTTCTGTGCTCTGCCGGGCTAAGTCGTGTGGACAAAAACTGAACTTTTTCCGCCACTAACGGGAAAACAAGTTGTCCCCAAAACTCCCTCGGCACTCATAAGCTTCTAAGGCGCTCTCGACCGACTCAAACCACACCGGTGCTTCAGCCTCGGTTGGAAATTTAGGAAGCACTCCAGTGAGCACCTTTGAATAGCGTCTCAGCTCACCACATCGATCCTGCCTGCCGTACGCGAGCTCGCTGTCTCGAGCGCTACCGCTGATGACTTGCAATAGTTTCTTCCATCTCAGCCCGCAACCCTCCAGCCTGCGCTCTGGCGTGAGTTCTCCGAAACGCTCATTTTCCCTGTCTCTCCCGGCGCGACAAACCACTTGTGGGTTTCCTTGGACACCCTCGTCTTCCGACCCTGACCCACGCCTCATCGCTGGCGAAACGCCTGTCGGGGTTCAAATGAGCGACCTCGTGTCCATAACACACAAAATTCAGGCAGCGGTACCACTGAGGTGAAAAAACACCAGATGACTCACCACTTGTGAAGGCGCCGCTCGCTGTTGTCACGTCTTGCCGTCGCCAGACCCTCGCCGTCGCCTGAGGTGTCGCCGGACCGCCTACTTGGGTCGATGGTTACCGGACCGCCGCCTCCTTTGGTTCGGTGGCTTGCTTCCTCGTTGCTTCAGCCTGACGCTTAACGTCTTGGCCTTCTTCCTGCGTCTCCTCCGCAGCACGACGATCTCCTTGGTACGCAGAGCGTCCCTTGTTCGTCGTTGTCTCGATCCTGTCCTCGACTGCGCCAGTAACTTCCCAACCTTCTCCCCACTCCCTCTTGATTCCAGAGCAGAGCTCTCTCAGCTGCGTAGCCGCTGTCAGTTGCAGAAGGGAGTGGAAGGTTGGCCGTAGCTGCCTTGCCTCATATCGGGGTTGTTCACCTCTTCTCAAGGATGGAGACGACTCCTTCTTTGCAAACAACTCGATATTTATATACAGGGGTATATTACAAGGTTACATGGCAGCTATGTACATTGGAACTTTCGCAATATAACTCGGCAGAGCCGACAAGTGCATAGCACCGCTCCTGCGACAAGAACCTCCGTGAGGAGCCGGGAGCCAGGTTTTAACCCCCTGATTGCTCCTCCCAATTCTCCCCACGGCAAATCAAAACAACTCAGCCCGCTTATTGGGCCACCCGTAAATTGGTCTGCCGGAGGCCTCCACCCCCCCTCTCTCTCTGAAGCCTTTTGAGCCACCAGCCTGAGAGAGAGACGTGGAAGACGTCCGGCAAACGACATTCTCAGAAGTGCACTCAGAAAAACATACACGATGGTGGCGCCGTTCAGTTACCCTGCTCGTGTTCATACACTGTGCGGCCGGTTAACTAGCCGAGCCATGCCGTCCCTCCTCGGAAACATCTCGCATCCGCTGACAGGCTTTTAACAGACACTTTGCGAGATTTATCTGTGCCACGTGCACCGTCCTCGGCGACATCTCGTCTCCGTCGACAGGCGTCCACGGATCCTATGCGAGATTTACGGTGTCACAGTCTTAGCTTCCTTCGCACCGCTTCGCGGACCCCCCGCGGGGCTGCGGGCCGCTGCGTTGGTCGTTAAACCGATTGTCAATAGGGCGCGTCTTTTTGTCCGAACGGTTATGGGCAGCTGGAAAGTGTTCTTTTGTCCCCGCGCTTCGTCCTCGACTCCGAGGCTGGCTTCTTGGAAGCCGCCTTCTGGGGTTCAGACACAACTATCCCCCCCGTTCTCGACACGCGGACCTTACAATGCAAGCTGCAAGCGTCACGTATATGGCAATGAGCAACCGTATACGTGACGTCGCATTTGCAGCGTGTGTACTACACCGACGCCGTCCCTGCGTGAATCTGTCGATTACGAAACCATAACCGTCGCAACAGGCGATTGATTCCGTTCGCAGTTCTTGTGCCGCGCTCCTGCACGCGGGCCCCGAGCGGCAGACGTTTAATTCATCACTCTGGCGGCCTTGGCTGCGCGCTGGTTCGGGGCGTGTATGCGACGACCGAGGCCTGTTCTGTTACTATAGCGTCGTGCCTATAGAATGATGAAGCGCGGCACTTGCTGCACTGACTCACGATCCGGCTTGATCCGCTTTCACTCGGAGCGACGAAGACGGCCGCGCATCACTGCGGTGGAACCGCTTGCACGAGTGATGGCGACGAAGCTGCCTGTCTGCAGAAATGACTGCTTTTCTAACCCCGTATTCAGAAACGCTCCTCGACTTGAACTTGACTTGCCACCGCCTTGGGCAGCGCGTTCGAAACGCGTTTGTGCTGCCTTGGCACAGCCTAAAGGCAGCGCGTTCGAAACGCGTTGAAGGCGGTGGCAGGTCAAGTTCAAGTGAACATAGAGTTTCCTAAAATTAACTAGAGGGGACTCTGGCGCTGCGATCGTTCAGCTACCATGGGAATGATGGGTAGTACACAAATTTGCCTAGTCTTCGTGCTTGCGGCTTCAAACGTACTTGTGGCTTTGTTTATTGCTATGTTTTGGTTTTCTTTCGGATAAAAGAATGGATCGTTGTGAACTTCGTGACCAGATTTGAATCGGTGAGCCTAAAGAAGATAAGGTGGCGAAGTGAAACTGCTGACTTTTACTGAAATTCGTTTTGCGACAAAGCGGATGCAGCCGACGCAGAGCCAAACGGAGCCGAAAGTACGAAGTTTAGACAAATTTGTGTACTACCCATCATCCCACGCTGGCTGAAGCGTCATGCGTTGCAGCTCCCATAGACACTAGCGCCAGAGTTCCCTCTAGTAAGTATTGTAGGAAACTCTATGCAAGTGAAGGAGCGTTTCTGAATACGGGGGTTAGTCTGCACCTTCTACGGAGCTCGTTTCACGCTCGAGAAATTAGACCGGCCTCCAACCGCAACACCTGCCTCGCACAGACGGCGACGCCGGAGCGAAGCGGCGGGAACAGCCCAGCTGCGTTTGCCACACCCAGGGTGTGAGAATGTATGCACCGTGGCCACAAATGAAGGGTTCATCTTGAAGCAATTGAAAGAGAGGGAGAGGAGAAATATAAATTTGAGGGAGAGAGAGAGGGTTTTTACTGAAAAAAAGGGTTTTTAGTAAAGGTGGGAGGGTCCCTTATTCCAGGAACGCTCTGGCCTGTACCGCCCGCCGGGCTCAGGCGACCAGTGGACGCTGGTCGACGCGGGAGGGGAGAGTACGTGGGAGGTAGGTGGCTTGAACTAAAGTCCTTAGATTTTTTAACGCGAAAGTGTTTTATGCCGGGGTCCACCAAGATCTTCATGACGTATTTCCGTCACGGAAATACGTCAGCAAAATGAACGCCATCACATGGCAAAGAAAAAAAATCTAAGAAAGCGTATCATTGACAGGAGTCGAACCCATGACCTTTCGGCCCGCGAGAATGGCTGGCGGGAGTTTAGCCCACTGGGCTACTGCCAACACATAAAGGAGGCTACACGAACGCGCCTTTTATCTTTCACACTTTCCTCTCGCAGTGCCTTGGTTGGCGGGGTGGAGTCGCCGTCTGGGCGCGGTAGAGCGAAGTAATGCGTGGCATATCGGCAATTAGCTCCGGCAACGCGCCGTTGCAACGAGGCCCCACTCGGCGCGTTTCCAATGGGATAAGCGTAATTTCGTCAACGCTTTCCACACACCGCGAGGTGTCTGCTTTAGCCCAAGCCTCGCTGATAGCATCCATCCATATTTAAAAATAGCTCTCAGACGCTCGCCTCGCTGTCGCACCGCGTTCCCCGCTCGCCCTGTGAGAATTAACGGCCAGGCTAGAAGGAAGACACGACGCGCGTTTCTCTTCGCGTTTCACGATGCTTTGAAGGCGTGCTTATCGAGTATCAGTGTTTACTATGTAGGCAGCCTACATGACCACCGGTCATGTAGCTCCCTATTACTATGTGCTTGTTGATGCCATCTTTGCGCGGAATTCACCATATGCGGTGTCCAAGTATGTTAACAACTTCACCGACCTCAAGGATAAATTATGATCATGGGCGTTAGTCGTAGGGACGGTGATGTGCTACTAGGCGTAGACGTGGGTAGAGCTGTGCACGGGCCGTATTTCCGAGCCCGAGCCCGGCCCGGGCCCGCTGACTTTGTCGAAGGCCCGCCCGAGCCCGACGGCATAGGGCTGCGAGCCCGCCCGGCCCGGCCCGATGTACGAAAGCACAATCCCGGGCCCGGCCCGGCCCGGCCCGGCTTTTTGAAGGTTCGCTGACAAAACAAAACATAGTTTTCCGGTAATTTGGCATTTCATTGAGCATATCGAATATGATCAAATGACACACGACGAACAGTCTGTATTACACAGATTACAAATTACAAGTAGACGGCCTCATGCCAGCAACAATGAAGTTCGCTCGCCAAAGCCGTCACGTGTATGGTGTATGCCCATGCAAGCGTCAGCTTGCCCGAAGGCGATCTACGTCGGGTCGCTGTCACGCGCATTTTCACTCATATGGGATTTGGCCTTAAATCTAACGCGAACAGTCGCGTGGCGCCGTCACTAGCTCAGGTGGTGTTACTTCTCTGTTGTCGGAGTGCAACACAGGCAGTGCTTTACCTGCTCCCCCTTTGTTTAAAGTAGCGAATGGAAAGGAAAAGCGGTAAAGGGCGGTCGCGGAAAAGGCGCTGCATGCGTGCTGAAAAAACAATTCCCGCTCATTCTCTATATTTCGGGCTTGAGTCGGGCTTTGCGCCGGGCCCGAGCCCGGTCCGATAAAACTCCAAGTAGCTCGAGCCCGGCCCGGGCCCGAGGTGAAAATACGTCGGCCCGCCCGAGCCCGGCCCGCGGGCCGGGTCGGGCTCGGGCTTTCGGCTACCCGGAGCCCGTGCACACCTCTAGACGTGGGTGCGTCCACATCAAGCGGTGCTATATCTGATCAAACAGCAATAGATATTGTACAAACTCTCACATATCAATGCACTATAAACAATCAGTTACTTCCGGGACGACAAGTTTTACTTTCGTGTTATGCCAATTTCTATGATGGAGGGATCAGCCATATTTTTTTCTCTTCCTTGCTCCCTAGATTTTTCTCTTCCTTGCTAAATGCCAACACCCTTTGAAACGGCACCGACGAATCTCATTGCTAACGCTCGTTTTAGGTAGCCATGTTTTTCCTAACGCTTTTTCAGCACCTGGTAAAACGGGCCCCCGCTCACTTATGCCGGAGGGACTAGCGGAAAGAGAAAGGCGTGTCGCGTTCGCATATTGTCTGCTGAAAGGTGCGTGGCTATGCACTTAGACGTACGGTACATGGCTTTGTAAATCTTGCAAGTTAGGAAGAACTGGCGGTAGATGTGCGCCAGGGAGGGTCGGGAGAGGAGGCTGTTGTCGGTGCTTAGGCAAAAGGGAAAAAGCCAGGAGCTTGAACAAGCTGTCAGCTAACCTTGCCATTTGAAATATTTGAAATGTAAAGGAAGCCATTCCCATATCTCATATATTAGACATTTCTGGAGAGGATTCGGAGCCCGGATTTGAGTGGAATCTGGACGCCGATTCTGAAATATATGGTTTTTTTCCCACGGTTATGTTTCAACACATGGTGACCACATGGTTGCCTCAAGAAAGTAATGCGTCAGACCAGTCATGTCTGCGTCCTTCTGGACATACACATTAAGAAAATAAAGAGAAAAATGGACCAAGACAGTCATGTGCGGGCCGCGAGCCGCGGGCCGCGTGTTTGAGATTTAGTCTGTGACACTAATTGCGAAGCTAATCGCGGGGTCATGTCCTGCTTGAGCCGCAGGAGACGGGCGGAATTCTTCATGGCCGTGACGTGGCCGTGGCGACGCTGGTATGAGGACGCGTGCAGCGGCTCCACAAAGTAATTTAACCGCAGATGTTCGTTTCACTACTCGATATAATGTGAACGAACTAGCTACTCCGTGACATTTGCTAGCATGCTCGTGGTGCAGTTAACTGACGCATCCGGCCAACAGACAAGAACTGTGTCCTTAGTACACGAAGGTTCGTGTTCGCAAACGAGAAATAAAGGTGAAAACCTAGTGGTGCTTTGCGTGGAAGCTGTAGTAAGCGTATAAGAAGTAAGCTAGAACCCTGCCCAGTTGAGTCAGAGAAACACGCATGGCCATCATGTCGCCAAGTGTACGGTTTTGAGCGCACTGTCATCTTATTTGGAGATGATATGCCGCGGTGAATGATGCATCTCTCCTCTATAGCGGCGCTGTAATTGCGTCGGGGAATCGCGTCCTGGCGCCCCTTGCCCAGGTTCTCCATGCCGCTAGATCATATTAACGCTATAGCACCCTAACTATGTTCGTGCATAGTTCGTGCATAGCCAGTTGGTGTAATGTAATGTGGCGCAATCTAATATATTAGTAGGAAACCAGAAGACAGTCTGGAGTACCTTCTCCTGTGCAACTGCTACATTGCACCACATTACGTAAGCTTAGCGCTGGCGAGTAAGGCAGAGTGAGTGCAAGGCTGGCTGAGTCAGCCCGAAGGCAGGGGGTAGGTTGACTCAGCTCCGACAGGCAAGTCGTATGCAAACGCTGTCGGGTCTGGCAAAACGTTGTGCAGGAACTCTTTGCTGGGAAGCTTTGCTCGGAGACATTTACACGTCCCTTCAGTTGTCTCTCGCCTGTGAGATTTCTTTATGTCTTTCGCCTGTGTCTCTCGCCTGTGTCTCTCGCCTGTGAGATACGCTTTATTTCGACTTCTTTGTAAGCCACGTTGTTTCAATCCAAATGCATTCAAAAGACATGGTATGGCACCAAAATAGATCTTGGTTTTAGCCTCAGAAGTTTTAAAAGCTCTTCGACCGGAGTGATTTGAGTGTTTCCCGGAAGTGAACTTCCCATTTTACCAACTCACCTTCTCCCTGAACGCAGAATGCCAGCGTTCGTGCCTCTGTGGGAGTGAGTGAGTGAGTGAGTGATTATTCTAAAAAGACAGGGCGTGCAAACACGGACACAAGAAAGAAGTCAGGACACCACAAACGCCGGACTAAACTGAAGAGACGCACAACGGCTGAAAAGAAGAGGGCACGAAAAAGAAGGCGTATGGCCCATGCAACAGGCGACCTATCAATCCGGCACGCGTGTCGGTCTACGTGGAAGATACTGTTAAGGCATGTGATTTCATCTCTATGCAAGTAATCGACGGTTGGCTCACGCATGCGCTACCACTATTCTCGATCTGCCATGCTTCAATCATCAGGCGCGTTTCTTCATTTCTATGCGGTACAACACTGCGCATTCATCAAATTTTGCGTGCACTTACAATATCCAATTACCAACTAGCTCAGCTCTCTGTTATTCTGAGTGAGTGAGTGAGTGAGTGAGTGAGTGGTGAGTGAGTGAGTGAGTGAGTGAGTGAGTGAGTGAGTGAGTGAGTGAGGAGTGAGTGAGTGAGTGAGTGAGTGAGTGAGAGTGAGTGGGTGAGTGAGTGAGTGAGGTGAGTGAGTGAGTGAGTGAGTGAGTGAGTGAGTGATGGTGAGTGAGTGAGTGAGTGAGTGAGTGAGTGAGTGGTGAGTGAGCGAGCGAGCATGTCTGTGTGTGTGTTTGTTATGAGGGCGTTATGAAACTCGGCGCGTACGAAATATTGAACCTTGAAAAAGATACGCTGTTTGCAGACGGCTTATATAGATACAAAGAATTCTTGTCAGCCACTGGACTAGACAGGCGTCTCTAATGCTCGTAATCTGCGTGTGATGTGATACGTGGTGCTGTACCTTCCCCTCCCTCTCTTGTTTCTGTATTTTCCTCCTCAGTTCTTTCTTTTTCCTATCCTGCTCCTTCTTGAAGCGGGTGGGCGTGATGACAATTTAGGAGACATCACAGCCTGCTTAGTTCTCTTTCTTGTGGTGTTTCTATGTATTTACATAAGCAATAATACCGCTCTCACACGAGCACCTCGATCGCGATCAGATCCGATCCGAATCGGCTTTCTTGGTCGCATTCAACAACAGTCGCTGAAACACATTTCAAAGTTTAAAAGGGTATCAACTTGAGCTTGTTGCATGGCTTCATCACAGGAAACAGCGCAGGCAAACGGAGCAATTAGCAATACAGACAGGACTTTTAGGATGTTTTAGCAGAAACGATTTGTTCCCACGAAGCAAACGCTCATGTTGTTAGGCAGCGCAAAGTCCTGTCGGTCTTTAGTCCCGTTGGCCCGTGCTACTTCCTGTGATGAGGACATTCCAAAATAATCAGGATCGAGTCTGGCGCAGAAATCATCCAAATCGCGATCTGGGAGCCAGACCGCGATGTGCTGATTGTGAGCGTATTGATCTCGATCGGACCTGATCGCGATTAAAAGTGACTGTGTAGCAGCACGTCATCCGGATCGAGGCAATATGGATCGGCCCTGATCGCGTTTCAAAAGTGCCCGTGTCACACCGGTATAACAATGACGTAAGCATAAACGTGTGCTAAGTGAAGCGTATACGTTGTCGTGTCCGCAGACCATCCGACACTGTACTCCTGCGAGGGTCAGATCGGCCACAAGATGTCCTTCATCAAGCAGTACATTCCGAGTGGAACGCCGCTCTTCCTGGTCGGGCACTCCATCGGGTGCCACATGGTCCTCGAGATACTCAAGAGGGCCCCAGACCTCAATGTGAGTTGCCTAACAGTGTTTTTTCTTTACTGCTAAAATATCAAGTACGCGCATGCTGCAAACTCACGGTATGGACGTCACGAGCGGGTACACATTATGGCTGACAATGATGGTGACGACGAGATGTTGTAGTTTGCCGGTGGATCTAGCCTTGCGACATTCCCAGGCAATTGCTCCGCCCGGTTTCCTCCTTTCAGATTATGTTTAAATAGTGTCCTTTTTAAAGGCCAACTCCGGCGATTTTTCGAGGTCGATGGATCTCAGTGAAGTTCGCTGGGTACGTTCCTTTGCACGTTTCCGTCATTTATGCCAAATTACAGGCTTGAGACATGCGCAGATTGTTTGCAAATGAATTTTAAAGATTGTATAATAATAATAATATCTGGGGTTTAACGAATTTTAAAGATTGTCTGCAAACGCCCTCCTGGCTTCCCACAATTATTGGCAACATTGCGTCTGTGACGTCAGTGTTGGCAAGGCGGCGGAAGTGACGCAGCCGAGGGCACCGCTAACTTCGGCGCTTAGGCCGCTACAGCGAGCGTCTGCTGTGCACAAGGCGACAGACAGCGTTGGTTTGGCCGGCGCTTCGCTGGTCGTCCCGGCTGTCACAGTTTTCATACTCCGCGCCGGCGTGACCGGCATGCCTTGCACGACTTCCGGTTCGTTCGTAACAACGTCTACGTCATACGTAGACAGTACACTCGGTTGGGTTTCGGTTTCGGTGTTGCGCTTTTTTGCTTATTTAAAATTATTCTCCAATTTGCCGAGTATTTCTGCTATCGGGCCCGTAACAGGAGCGTCTCAGGAACATGAAAGCACCATTACTTTGACATGGCCAAAAAATCGCCGGAGTTGGCCTTTAAAGCGAAGCGCGGGCAGGCTATACCAAGACGGAGCGAGCAGCGTGACGCGCAACAATGCACGTGCCGGAGGTCTATGAGCTATACCACGTAGAGTGTTGTGCCGGACCCCTCATATCACCACACCACACCCTAACATAAGTGTCACTCATCACCTGTCACATGCGAGGTCTGTAACGTTTAAAAACTTCAAAAGTAGCCGCGACACCTCCTTCATGAATATCCAGTGACCACGCGGAAACACGATATCATTTACATTGTCGTGTGGCGAGCCTAACGTTGGAGTGCTTCACAAAAACATTGATGATCTTCTCAAGTTCACTGCACTTAAGCAAATAATGTTCATCACCACAAGGCTGACCGTTTAGTGTACCCAGGGTTATTTATGTCCCGAGCGATCACCTAATTGTTAAGTTAGGTTTTTGCTAATAAAATAATGTTTACCTCTAGAGCTTTTCTCAGAGTACGCAGAAATTGAGAAATAATTTCCTTCATCATCCACTGCACTGATTTTGATAAAGTTTCTTTCGTTGACTGACACGAAAATTTTCTGTTGTCGTTTTCTTGCGCCTATTGAAAGACGAATCCTTCAAGAGTCTAGAAAAGGTAGTGCTAAGTGCGAATGCACCCTGAAAAAGTAATTACCGTATGTTTTTAAAAGCCAGTTTCGGTTCCCACTGTATCCTGACGTCACAACACGGTATGAGCTTCTCGTCACGTGCTCGCGCAAGATATCGTGACGTTTCCACGGCCGCTCCGAACCGTGGCTCCGTTCCGTCAGTGACGCACAAGCAGCCATTTGAATGTTTTGGTGACGCACAAGCGGCCATCTTGGAAGTTCGGCGCCTGACATCATCACAACTAGCCAGACTGATGCGTGAACTCACCAGAATTAGCACTGTAACCTGACGTCAATCTAGTGTCGATGTCGGTAGGTGCGCCATGGAAAATTGGATTTAATATCCAAATAAAATATCTTATCAGCATTTGCTGAGCTTCACATTTGCTCAGAGCCGTCTATATACAGGAGATTTGTATGGGCAGAGTAAAGTCGCCTTCGAAAAATCATGTTAGTACCCCTTTAAAGCTTACGTTGTCAATATTTTTAATTAAAAAAGAAAAGTACTACATTTCAGAAAAGTCAGCTATCAAGATCAGAACGTTTTAACACAGAAAAAAAAAAACATATCGATCTTGTGCGAACTGCCGCCAGTACTGCGTCTAAAGCGCACAAAATTTACATATTATACGCCGCTCTGAGACCGCTACCACTACTTCGTGAGAGTGGCTTTTGCGCAACACTAGCAAACGTTGTAACGACTTCATGAAGGTATCAATCGATATAAAGAAATCTGTCCATTTTAGGTGATCTAACCGTTGCAGGTCACAAAATGGCGATGGCTGTTTTGGTAAACATGTGGATTTCTATAGAGTTCGTGGGTCTAATTTTGGTGTCATTGGCGTTTTCTTCTAAAAAAATAAGTGCATTTGAAGAGAGACTGGTGCACATGTGTGGCTCGATCGTACGTGGTAGTTTTACCTTAAAGGGCCCCTAAACCACCTCTGATAATTTTTTTAACATATCAAGTAAACGCGCGTATCGAGTTCAGAATGCTCTCACGATCAACAATGACAAACGTGGCAGCGCTGTGAGCCGCGGGCACCCCGCAAATTCCAAGAAACAATCCCGTCTCCTCTCCGGACCTTTCGGCAATGTTCAGCCCCTCAGTGTTCGCCGTGACGTCAACATTTTCGTCTGCTCATGTCATCCACAAAAAGAACCTGTTTGTCTGTACGCAGGTACGCGTGCTCGCCGCTCTTCCTCCTCGCACGGTGAGGAGGAGAGCTCGGCCAGTAGGAGAGACGAGCCGACGAACAGAGCATAGCGAAGGAAAGAGCGAAACAAGCGAGGGCCTCTTTTGTGTCGTGATCAAACGCGCGTAACTCCGCGATTACGGCACCGTTTCGAAAAATTCTCACGGCTACGTGTTCGTTGTAGACTCGTGCACAACGGCAATACCACAACTAACTTTCAACCTCTGGCTGGTTTTTAGGGGCCCTTTAATCCTATCAACAAACATCACTGCTGATAAAAAAGCGAAAGGACGGTTATTTACGTGCTGAACGACTCGGTGCTAAAATATAAATGTTCACGCCAAAGGAGAGTCCACACAACACGACTGTCCACAAAAGCATTGTTTGGGAACTGTAACCAGTTGGTCTGTTTGTATGTTCGTACTTAACTCGTTTCACTTCGACTTGGGTCACTGGGTAGTCCATGGTCCAATGAATGGAGCATTGAGCTGCTTCGATGAGGCAACTGGTTTCTAAACCAAACGTCGGGCCAGCATGAGTCCCTGCGTATGTGCCGCTAGGGGTGCACAGCTCTTCAATGAAAAAGCAAGTACTCTTAAAAATTATCCGGTGCAGGCTGAAATTTATCCCTAGTCACAATATTCACACTGTCTTGCCTTAGTGCATGTCCAGATACACGCGGAATTCGCAGTGACGCTGCTAAGTGGCGCAGGGTGCCGAGAGGAAAGTGCGATAGAAGAGCCTGGCTCCATGCTGTACGCGCCTCATACATGACAATGCGGTGCATCGCTAAATTCCTTAAATGCTAAACGATTTAGCACTCATTGTCATACTGGAGTGGTTTTTTAGGGGCGAAGCTCCTCTTAGTCTAACCTTGTCACGTCTCCGTTGTCCGGCGTAACCACCTTTGCAAACTGCCCACTACTTCGTCTTTGCAAACATCCCACTACGACCCGTCACCGATCCATCACTTCACCGACCATAAAGCCGTTATAATGAAGGGGGAACAGAAGCCACGTCTAGCTACCATTTACGATGAATAAAATTTCTTGTATAAATATATACAGTGTTTGTCACGTCATTGATGATGTACTGGGCTATCGTTTTGATTACTGCTGGGCGAAACCACTGAAGATTTCACGGTGTAGCCATGATTGCTTCTGGAGCTTCGCCCAAGCTCTTCATCATTCACCCGTGGATATGCTGTGAATTTTTTTTTTTTTGAATGTCCTGAAACTTGTCAAATTTGTCGGAAAAGTTGGAGGCCGCGCAGCTAATCACATTCGGCTGACGAGAATCATAAGACCGCCTCCCACCCTCTCCATATAAAAAAAGGAAGAAAAACTTCCAGGAACCCTTAGAAGGCAAGGTGTAGCGCTGTTAAGCTCGAGGACACGGGTTCGATTCCCAGTCACGACGTCCGCATTGCAATGGGCGCAAAATACAAGAACACGCGTGTATGTACATAGATTTAAGTGCATGTTAAAGAATTCAAGTGGTCAAGATCAATCCAGAGTTCAAAAGTCTGATGATGATTAAGACGACGAAGACTATGATGATGAAGTGTCGCACTTAATTCCTTTTTAGCCTAGCTACACGAAGCGCACTTCGGTAGACCATGTTCCGTGTACATCGTACTGTTCGCGCTTGGCAAAGGACATAATTGTTGCTCGCACAAATACACGTAAGAAAAGATCAATGCCGATAGGGGCTACACGCCCTTCTTATTCCTTACTGCGTTTCGCCTTTCTCCTGGTAATCACGGTCTTTAGTAATCCCGAAGCTTTCCTATGGTTTGATTCGCCCTCTCAGATGTTTTCATATCTCTTTTTTCCTCAAATCGCGCATCAGCCAGCATATAGCGTATGAAAGTGTAATACGGCTCATTCGTGGGAGCGCATTGTTCGCAGGTGCTCAAGGCGTTCCTGCTTTTTCCGGCCATCGAGAGCCTGGACTCGTGTCCCCGCGTGAGCATCATCAACCCCCTGGTCACCTACCTGCGGCCTCTGACCGTGGCCTCGCTGTCCGCGCTGCGGTTCCTACCGCGCACTGTGCAGAACATGCTCATCCGCTTCTACATCTACCTCGCCACCTCGTGCACAACGCCGCACCGGACGTCGCTGAGCGGCGCGCAGAACTACTTCCGGCCGGAGTGCCTCATGGCCTGCTTCGTGTTCACGCGCGACATCATACAGAACGTGCGCGAACGGGACGACGCCACCATCGGGCGGCACGCGGACAAGCTGGTCGTGTACTACGGCCAGAACGACCACTGGAGCCCCGTCGAGTACTACGACAACCTGCGCAGGACGTTCCCCGAGGCGGACGTGCGCCTCTGCGACCGAGGCTTCCGGCACGCCTTCGTACTCGACTGCAGCGTCGACGTTGGCAACATGGTGCGCGGCTGGATCGAGCCGTTCCTGCCTAGCTAGCGGCGTGTGCGTGCACCTCTCGAACTGTTGCTTCGTTTTTTATGTCGCGCGCATTGAAAGGTGTGACATGCTGTCCCGTTTATTTGCACCTCTGGACACATAAGAGTGGCAAAGGTTACACGATAACTGAAGCGGTTGTTAATTAAAGCCCCCGAGAGAGGTAAGCTATAATTTGCGGAAAGCTGCGGTAGGAGCATGGATGAAGCCATGGTTGTCACCCTGTAACTGGCGGTACAGCGTCCCTATCGCCCCATGGCAAGCGAACATCGAGAACGGAACTGCAACGGATGCTTTGCAATGATGAGGAAATCAGACAGCGTGGAACTTGACGATGATTTTGTTAGGCCTGGTCGTAAACGTCTGGCTGCTTCTGTAAATAATGGATCCCAGAAGATAGTGTAATACGTTGGCGCTGTTGAAAACAAGTCCCAAGTCTTTGTCCAAGGACCCGCGATCACGTCAGATCTTTTTATACTTTAGCCGTGCCGACCGAGGTCAGATATTATCGGTCAGTGATATGGCGGGAACGCGTTTTCGATTGACCAATTATGGCGATATTCCAGACGACGTGCGTTGATCAAATAAGCAAGCCCGCCTTAACTTTGTTGCTCCAATAAGACGTCGCACTGGCGTGACTTCATTGAAGCGTGCAATTATCCCCGGAATAGATCGGTTGAGTTTGTGCATCGAGTTGGACAAACAGAACAGCTCAGCCAGCAGTTCGTACGTGGACGTTTTGCACCATCTACGTTGACGATAAAC
Source organism: Rhipicephalus sanguineus (assembly GCF_013339695.2). Classification (NCBI taxonomy): domain Eukaryota; kingdom Metazoa; phylum Arthropoda; class Arachnida; order Ixodida; family Ixodidae; genus Rhipicephalus; species Rhipicephalus sanguineus. The sequence goes on from NW_023615714.1 coordinate 24,728, forward strand.
AAAGTCCTGAGTTTAGGCAATAATTGCAAACGTGTATTATTTCCTTTTTCATCCTTCCTGATGAGCGTTCTACACCACGGACGTGAATGTTGAGAGTTGGTACTATTTTATTTTTTTATGACAGCCACAAAATAACAACACTTCGACAATTTCACCTCGCGGTTGCTTATCAACTATCATCGCTGCCCTTGCTTTATCTCTTACTTTTTACCTTAAACACGCCAATCATAAAGGAAACTAGGCTGATCCAACACTCCGTGCAATCACCTTGAGCATAACTTACGCGTCCACTTGTCACACCTGGTACCAACTATTTGCTGCATGTTACTAATACCATTACCATTTTTGCCGCCACCACATCTACCCACTAAACCTCCTCTCCACAACTCAACCACCACTACCACCGCTGCTATTCCACACCACATTGCCTAGCCTCTAGATGCTACAAAGAAAGAGTCACGTTAAGGGTAACTTCCCCAGTAAAGCAATCCCATTATTGACCCTAGTGCAATTAAATGTGTGAAGGAGCGTGTACATCGATGAAAGGTAGCTGCGAGCGTGTAATTTAATATTTTATACGCTCGCACTTTTCGTAATTAAACACTATTTCTGCCACATATCATGGTATTTTCTCACTGCACCGGTAGGAAGCTTGATTCAGTCAGTGTCCGCCTTGCATTAATCATCTGCTACCGTTTATCGCTTTGTCTTTACGTCCGATTCTACTTTCTAATAAGGTCAAGGCAGGCTTCAGTTTAGATATTACACATACTTCGATTGCTTCTATTTTCGAGACTCCTTCGGGTTTTCCGTTGCTTTCTTTTCAACAATGTCCATCCGTCATTCGTTTTACGCACCACCAGATGCGCTGAAGTAATTATTTCCCGAGATGAATACGATATTATAGTCGGTTACCAAAGAATAAATATAAGCTCCACTCTCAAAACCACGGTGCGCTTGTCCGTCACGTCTGTAACAGCTGTACCAGATAGTTTGCGGTCGAACCGCAAGTACTTATGCAAATACTAGACGTAATTAAGTTTGTCTTTTCTGAGTAATATTACGTTTGCCCGAGTACTGTCAGAACGTCTAATAAAATTTGTCAGGACGTTCAAGTTCGTCTACTCGTAAAACCAGTGACATGTCTCTGTGTGAAAAAATTCGACTATCTCGGCTATCTTCAGCACGCAAAAGTTCATGACGTCGCGAAAATGAGCGAGCGTGATTGGTTGGTGCATGTACGCAAATTACTTTTGCGTTGAACGGCGTTGCCTGTGGGCGGAGCTTATATTCATTATTCGGTTGTATCCGACTATATGCTTACTCAAAGTGTAGGGACAGTAAAATACATTTTAGTACCGTTGTCAAACAATATAGGCTAGTGACCACTCTTTCTTCTGCAAACCTTCCAACTGTTGTATGTACCATCACGCAGTTCTACCTGTTGATTATGCTAAGTAGTGATGATATTGTTTCGATATGATTGTCTCCTCGTAAGTGCTTTAATCGACTCAGAAATTTTGGCTGCGTGGTTTCATCTGTTGTATCTAAAACGTTGATCCGACCTTCATCTTCTAATTAAAAAAAAAATTCCCTCGTTTTGCATCATCAGCGGACGGTATTCGGTGGTATAGTCATTCTTTTCGTAAAAACAGCAGCTTTGTTAGCTAATTCATAAAACACAGATGCGATCCAAGCGCCGTGAGCCGAGTTCTTTCTTCTTCGATTCGCGTTTTTCTTTTCTTTTTTTTTCTACGCTAAAAATGGCGTATTCGAAGAGTTTATCGGTCACGCAACAATAATCGCCATCTATCTCGCATGATTTTCTTGAGTTATCACCACAATCCCGGTACTTCCTGGTTAGGAACAGCATGCGGTAATCATCGTAACAGGGCATCCTTGGTGGTCGAAATTTCCGGAGCCCTCGATTACGGCGTCCCTCATAATCATATTGTGGTTTTGGGACGTTAAACAACAACAATTATTATTATTATTATTGTTGTTACGGGGATTATTTATTCGGCAAGCACTGGTCAAGCTAACACTGCACACAGTGCACAGGAACGCAGGTCAAAGGCAGCTCCAGGCTCTGCCCCACAGCAGCAACGTCGTCGTCGTCTTCATCCATCCGGTATCAATGCGGCGCCCGTGCCAGAGTGACCTTTCCATACCCGTGACATTATTATTATTATTATTATTATTATTATTATTATTATTATTATTATTATTATTATTATTATTATTATTATTATTATTATTATTATTATCCATAGGAAAGTAGAGAGCGAGCAATTTTAGAGAAAGGAAGTTCAAGCGAGCCAGGTGACGATTATTGTTGCGTGACCCGCTTTCGCATTAGAGTGCAATACACTTAACACACATTTGCACATTTAACACATAATATTCGCTTTATAAAAACAAGAAAAAAGTGCTATTATACCGTTAAAACTTCATTAATATTATTCATTCCACCTCAAGGGCCCACGGTGAACTGCATAATTACATTATACATAATCAAGCACATTGGCCTCCGGCCTCGATGCTTATATATGCTTTCGACTTCCTGACGAATAAGCTGCTTTCTTAAACAGCCTTACTTCAGCCATTCCTGCAGTGAGTGCCACGACCATTGTTCTGTCGACAAAATCAAGGGTGTCAATTCAATGAGACAGCATGCCAACCTAGTCAAGATGTTTAGAACTGTTTTATGTATCTAGGCGCATACCAGCATACTCGTTTTCTTCCGTTTTATTATTATTGTTTTGTACACGAAACCTTTGTAAAGCGCTGACGATGGCAATGAATGATAGTGTTTAGTTATCGGCACGCTTTATAGGGAGTTGTATATGCATTCTAGTCCCGCTTCGACGCTTCGTGGTGAGGCGTCTGCATCGATGTTACATAGTTTCAGCACGTCCGTACTAAATGTTACCGTTTGGAGGCTAACGGAAGAAAAATCGTGGATGTGAACAAAGGCACTGGTAGCGCCATCTTGTGAGGCTCAGCGCAAGGAAAGCGCAAATAGGCAATGACAGGATCTGTGTTCCCTATCATACGTGGGAAGAACACATCGACGTATCTGAAGAGGTTACACGCGAGCAGTCATGAATGTAAGTGGATCTCTTATTTCGATAAGACCAGCGTAAAACAGAAATTAAGTGCGTCTCTCTCATTCTTTCATACAAGAAACTGTCACAAGATGTCGCCACCTACTGCCTTTCACTTCAACGGTAAACCGTAATCCTTAAACCTCGTATTGACGTTTACAAATCGCGCTGCGCTGTAGTCGCAAAAGCATCATTCCAATATATGTGTGGAGGTTCGTCTCGTGACAGTGCGTGTGGTCGACACGTGTGGTCATTTATTACCATACTATCTGTGCTCGCGGCACAAATACCAAAGAAATCGCATCATCATTGTGCATCTTGGGAGTCGAAACACCAAGCTTTTTATTGAGCTTTGTTAGTGTTGCTTAACGTACAGTCACTGTCACAAGTTTATGGACAGCAAGGCCTGAGAAAAAATTCCATTCCCGAGCTGTCTGTGACCGAAGAAAGAAAAAAGAAAGGCTCAATAAGAAAACGCCAGGGTTGCAGAAATTGGTTTTATCGCAGGTCAAGCTGCCCGTTAACTCTAGACACAGACTGCACCTCAGGTAAAAAAAAAAAAAGAAAACCTTACATAGTTTTTTGCATTTGAGTGTCTCTGTTAACGTTCGGTCGATCTGTTACCAGTAGTGAAGATCATTAGCGGGGAAAGAATATTACGAGCACAGTGGGATCAAAACTACTTTACATGAGGCCGTGTCGGTTATGCGGGTGTCCCATGGGCGGGACTTCTGCGCAGACACAAGCGCAAGCCTTTCCAAACAGAGAAAACAGAAACTGTTTCTGGGATGACCCAGCGGGCGAATTGTCTGTATATGCACCTCGTCCCACGCAGTGGTGGCGAAGTTTTGTACATAGCGAATAAAATTTTTTTCACGGCAGCTTGTTACTCCGGTGCACGTGTCCTTTTCTTCTTGTTAGCTGGCTTACTTGTACTCACGACGTTGAATAACAGGTAAACATTCGGCAGATGTCTGCCTGGTTGGGTACAACTGAGTTTAAAGGGAATGAAGAAACGGCAACCGAAGTTTACTTTAATTAAAATCACCCGAAGTTTCAAAGCCCGACGCGTTCGGAGGAAACCAGATATCTACTCTGCTTGGCCAGCACATGCAGACAACCCGAATGAGATGGCCCACGTGCTGTCGCGTGGGCCGCGAGCAGGGGCGTAGCCAGAAATTTTTTTCGGGGGGGGGGGGTTCAACCATACTTTATGTATGTTCGTGCGTGTATGTATGTGTGCGTGCCTATATACGCAAGCAAAACTGAAAAATTTCGGGGGATGGGGTTTGAACCCCCCCAACCCACTCCCTTGGCTACGCCCTTGGCCGCGAGAGCAAACCCACCCAAGGGGTACCCTCTTCAGGAGATGCTGTTGCCGAAGAGGAACTGCTAATCAGAGACAAACTAACCAGTTATGCAGAATACACAAAGCACTCCACCTCAACCGAAATTGGATAGGAAACAGGCGCCAGAGTGGCCCAAATTCTAAACCAAACCTTATCCTAGCCCTGTTCAGCTACACAGGATGTTCCCAGAACTACACCCAAATTCTGTATGTAAAGTATGTAAAATAGAAGAGGCCTTCCTAAGTCACATACTATTGCGGTGCCCCGATGAGAAAACGGACTCCACAGAACCCCTCCGTGAGCGATGGCGGAAAACACTGCTCAGCTCCGATCTACAAGACCAAACCTGGGCTATCCAGCAGACCAGGAGGCTACTGGAAGATAGGGTCTTCCGTCCTCCATCTGAGTGGTCTGGCCCAGCCGGATCTCGAAATAAAGTTGTTTCACCCACTCACCCAAAGCCTGACCGCCTTCTCCATCAAGGGTGACAAGACCAAGGAGGTTTAAGACAACACCTGAGATGCGCAGAACTTATATGCACAGTCATGAGTATACTTAAATAGTTAACGGGCTTAGCGGAATAGCGGGATCAAAATGCGCATGCGCAGTACGCTAAACGACCCGTAGCGTTTTCCGTACGCACGCATTAGTAGAGAGTTTTAGCAAGTTACGGAAATACGGTACGCAAATACAGTAAGGCAGTACGGTAGGGGACAGTCTATTTGCACCTCAACAGCTCGGGGTCACGTGACCCAGGGACCCAAGTTGCAACGTCACATATGACGTCATTGGTTAAAGCGATCGGCTTCAACTGGCTATGCCTTTTTGTGCCTATACATCTTGTCAAACGACTCTGAGGTCACGTGATGATAAAAAAGGAAGGCGCGTTTTGTTGCCATCATGGTTCGCGTGCACGAATTCAAGTTGTCTTACATTCTTGTGGTCGTCATCCAAGCTGCGTAGTTCGTTGGCGGCTTGATTAGAAGCACCGTGCGATCGCATCTCCTGGGCTTTGAGAGTGGCGAACACAACTGGCGTGGGTACGTGAAGACAGATCAAGAACTGGAGTACCTAGAAAGAGCCCCGGGCCAAGTTCACTTACGGTCCAAATTCACCCGGACCAAATTCACTTACAGTTTTCTGCTTCTTCCTCTACTTTGCTACATTGCGCCACGGTACCGCGTTTTCTTTACACCTCTTCATACCGCGTCGCAACTCGACCAAGGAGTAATATTTGTTGGGCTTTAAAGCCCCAAGAGCAGATAAGATTATGAGGGACGCCGTAGTGGAGGGCTGCCACAATTTCGACCACCTGGGGTTCTTTACCGTGCACCCAATCTCAGCCCACGGATCTCAAACAAATTTGCCTCCATCGAAAATGCTACCGCCGCGTATTCCGTCCCCCGCGACCTTCGGATCACCAGCCGAGCGCAAAACCACTAGATCACAGGCAGGGACCATAGAGAGTGCTCGTCTCACATGGCGAGGTCGGGTGTGTTGCTGTGCGGGTACGTAACGTAGTACAGTACAGGTCCACGGCCGCTGAATTTCATCAAGCGGCCGTGACAAGCAGTGATGCCAACCCTAGGGATTTATCTCTAGATGTAAGGATTTTCTACCTCTTTCAGGGATTTGGCGTCTTCTTATTGATTCTGGGGATTTTTGTAAGGCTCTTGAAATGTTGCATTAGGGGGCCTAATCAGAGGCATTATTGAGTAATCACGCGTTTCAACTAGAAAAGCTATAAAAAATTACACCATCTCCCACTCAAGGAACGTCCATGAGGGGATGCGAAGCGCATTGGGGGTGCCACACCAAGTTTCCGTTACGTTCACTCGGCGTTCCGTTAGTGTGTGATGTTTGTATTTAGTATTTGTGTTATCATTACGTGCGTTTGTGCGTTGGTTTCCGTTAGCGCCGAGTGAACGAGTGGCGCCGACGTTGACGTTACAACTCATCTGAACGGGAGCGAAGCGATAATGACGGACGCCGACCGAGCGCACGCGCTTATTGTGGTGTCGCGGCTTGCCAGTTTCGGTTTTGATTGTGTGACGCAGAGCGCCACACAACGGGTATTCCCTGTACAAAATCGGATGACCAAATCTCTTTGTTAATAAACTTCAGTCCCATCCCCGCTATCCGACTGTCTTGACGTAACTGCGGGCGCTCCGGCGCTGAGCCGCCTTCCTAGCCCGCCGGACGGTACCTCCGGCGGCGACACTACAAAGTGGCGACGAGGTGAAAACAATGTAAGCCTCTACATTCTTCTCCGGCATTTCCGCCAATTTCAACGTGGCCAGCCACCTTTTCAGCCGCATTACGGGGCATCACCCCACTTAACATTCTGCACGAAATGAGGTAGGCCTACTGCGGCCACACCCTACTGCGGCCACACCCTGTGCACGTACTGCCAATGCTTGCTGGCACCGGTGATTCGCCAACGCATCCTGGCGACTGCGACTCACAGTGAACCACGTTTCCAGCATGAGTGCCGCTATTCCTCCTCCGCCGTTTTTACAAACTCCGGGCACTCCTCCCGTGCCTTGGGCTAAATGGCGCCGTGTCTTTCAGGCGTACGTCGACGTTGCCGCCGGAGACACCCGCCCGGCCCGCTCTGAAGAAGAGCCTCCTGCTGAATGCACTGGGAGTTGAAAAGGCCTGGATGTTTACTGGACGCTACAAGCTGCCCAGGAACAGGCGGGGAGCGGAGATGGCACTCGGGACGAAGGCACGCAAGATGAGTACATCGCAGCGCTCACGCTGCTCGAGAATCACTTCAAGGCGCCGAGCAATGAAATACTAGAGCGTCACTACTTCAAACTACGCAAACAGTTACCAGGGGAATCCGTTACTGATTATGTTTCTGCACTACAGACGATGGCCAGCAGATGCAATTTCGGGACTTCCGTCAATGCCATGGTCCGCGATCAGCTCTTCAGCGGAATAACCGCACAACAAGTCCGCAGACGACTTCTGCAGCTGGGACCTACCCTTACTATACATAAAGCAATACAGATTGCCAAAGAAGAGGAGCGTACCGAACTCGAAATGCAGGAGTTCGCGAACGCACAAGTTGACAGGGTCGGATTTCAAGCGGGTACGCAAGATGGCCGCCAAAGCACTTCACATTCCTTTCCTCCAAAACAAAAGAATCATGGCCGCCGGCCTCCCCGACAGAACTCGGGAGGGAGCCAACATGGCCGCTCGCAACATGACACCCGTCCTCATTCTTCATCGGACTCTTCGGGACAGCAGAATGAACCGCACCGTCTGATCGAATTTCTGCTTAGATGCGGATCGTCTCAACATACGCAAATTTTGCAAACTGTCCTGCCCGCAACCGCACTTGTTCTGCCTGCGGAAAACGAGGTCACTTCAGAGCTGTTCTGCCGCTCATCAAATGTCCGAACTTCGCAAACAAAACGTAGCTCAAGTGCAAGATGCTGCAGTAACAAATACAGTTACTATTCTCAACGTTGATGAACGCTCCAGCCGTCCTTCGCCACTGAAGATTTCTGTTCAAGTTGGCCAAGTCAACATTCCTTCCTCGTTGACACCGGTGCGACAGTCTCATTGCTGAACTTACAAGATTTCAAGGCAGTACTTTCCGGGGACCAGACTCCTTGACTCCTACATTGTCCTTCAGGACTATTCACAGAAATGCATTCCCATGTCGGATACTTCTCTACAAACGTCCGGTACAACGATACCACTGCTATGTCACATTTTACGTGACAACAGAAGGTTCCTCACTTCTCGGTTTGGACGCCATTCGAAGCCTCCACATACACATCGACGGCGCTACATTGTCCTGCTCACAAGTTTCAAGTACAGCAACTCCAAGAATTCCTGCCAATGCTCCGTCCGAATTTCATCACCTCTTCACCCAGGAACTTGGCCTGGTGAAAGGCTACATGCACGAAGTGAAACGCCGCCCAGGGTGTGCAACCTGTAGCTGCCAAGCTTCGCAGATTGCCATTCCTGCTTCGACAACAAGTCTGCCGATGAACTTCCCGTCTTGAAAATGCAGGCGTCACGAACGTGTTTCAGCATCAGATTGGGTCTCTCCACTGGTCGTGGTGAAGAAAAGAACGGTTCATTAAGACTTTGTGGACTTGCGTGAACCAAACAAAGCTATCGTGATTGATGGGTTTCCCTTGCCCACATCGAAGAACTTCTCCAGCAACTTACAGTGCTGTTTACTTTTCAAAGCTAGATCTTGCATCATCAGGTTAACTTGTCAGATCAAGTAGGAGACTTAACCACTTTTGTAACGCATGATGGTTTGTTCAGATTCCGTAGAGTCTGCTTCGGGCTTGCATCTGCCCCTGCTGTTTTTCAGAAAATGATGTCAGACATCTTGAAAGGTTGTTCTGGAGTACTATGCTACCTAGATGACATTTTAGTCTGGGTCGAACGCGTGCTGAACATGATGCTAATTTACAAGCAGTACTAAGCCGCATAAGCAACACAGGAATGAAACTCAACGACAAATGTGTCTTTGCTGTCCAAGAAATCCAGTTTTTAGGACACAATGTCAGTGCCAGAGGATTGTCTCCTCTTTAGTCCAAAGTGCATGCTATCGTTAATTGCACCTGCTCCTACAGATTGTAAATCCTTGCATTCATTTCTTGGTCTCGCTGGCTACTACTCAAAGTTCATTCCTCATTATGCTGACGTTGTTGAACCACTGCGCTCCATGTTGCGCAAAGGCCAAACATTTAATTGGTCGCATGAAGCCAATTCGGCATTCAACAGTATCAAAGAAGTACTGGCTGAAAACCCAGTCATTCAACTCTTTGACGAGAAGCTTCTGATAGTCATAACGACTGATGCTTCCAACATAGGTTTGGGTGCTGTGTTTCAACAACGCAAAGGTGACCAGTTAATTACAATTGCTTTTGCTTCGAGAACCTTGTCATCTGCTGAACGCAGATATTCTACTGGTGAGCGTGAAGCCTTAGCATGCCTCTTTGCTTGCGAGAAATTGCATGTATACCTCTGGGGTAGACATTTTACATTACGCTCTGATCATCAAGCACTTACTACATTACTTTCTGCTGGATCAGAGGGCCGACGCCCATTACGCATTTCACGCTGGTGCGCCAGACTTTTGTACTACAACTTCACTGTACAGTACTGCAAAGGTTCAAATAATGTTGTAGCAGATGCACTTTCCCGTCTGCCTTTGCAACTTCCAGTCTCTCCAGACTTGGAAGAAGAGATAATCTCACTTGTCACTCCATGCATCAGTAAAGCTGATTTACAGGCAGCAACTGCTGAGGATACTACTTTGCAACAAGTAATTCCGTACATTGCGAACGGATGGCCAGAAAAGAAATCTCTTCAGCCAGAACTACTGCCCTACTTTGCAATCAGAAATGAGCTGTCCTATGTAGACAACTTAGTTTTCCGCGCAGATAGAGTAAGCATTCCTACTTCACTCTGCAATAAACTCGTACAGTTGGCTCATGAAAGTCACCCTGGAATTGTCAGGACTAAGCAGCGACTTAGAGGAAGATACTGGTGGCCTGGCTTACATAGCCAAGTTGAACGTGCAGTTCGCGACTGTGTCGTATGCCAAATAGCAGATAAATCTGCTAAACCAGTTTTTGCACCCTTACAGCCTGTCCCATGGCCAGACAAACCTTGGGAAAAGCTAGGCATGGACATTGTCGGTCCACTCGAACGTGCTCCTTTCGACTGCAGATTTGCAATCACATTAGTTGACTACCACTCTAAGTGGCCTGAGGTTTGCTTTACCCATGCAGTCACTTCTGACGCAGTAATTACATTTCTGTCAGCACTTTTCAGTAGGGAAGGTTTTCCAGAAGCAATCGTCACGGACAACGGTCCTCAATTTAAATCTCAAATATTTGAGAAGTTCCTCTCCGACAGAGGCATACAGCATCTTTGCTCTTCGGACTACTATCCGCAATCTAACGGTCAAGTTGAACGCTTCAACCGCGTTTTGAAAGAGCAAATTCAGCTCGCTCAACTTGAATGCCGCCCACTGAAACAAGCTGTAACAGAGTACTTAGGCACGTATCACTTTACGCCTCAAGCTACTACAGGCTTGTCGCCTGCACAACTTCTGCATAACCGCCAACCGCGTTCTGGAATTGACATTGCAGGGTTACACCCAAACTCTTCCACTCCTTCGCCAAGTTTGGATCCTGTGAGAACACGAGTGTTCCACAAGCAACAGGCAACTAAGCAACGCATTGATTCTAAGCGTGGAGCAAAACCTCCTAAGCTACAGGTGGGCCTCAGAGTTAAAGTTCGTCTGCCAGGGAAGCAGAATAAATACAGAGGTTTTATACAATCCTTAGTCAAACTGGATTCAATTCCTTTCGCCTTAGTGATGGCAACGTCTGGAATGCATCAAAGCTGGTAGTTGTTCATGCTGAGCAGAATGCAACTCCACAGCAGAATTCATGTCCTCCACCTAACACATCGTCCATGCATCAACATAATTCCTCCCCACCTCCATGTTCTTCTGCAGTTCCACAGTTAGTGCGACTTCCACTAACCACCTTGCAGGCACCTTCACAACAATCGGCTGATGTGCCCAGCCCCAATGCAACGCTTCTCGAAGGGGGGATAGATACGTCGACTAACATGCCGACTACGGAAAATCTCGAAACTTTGCCGCGTTCGCTCTCCGATGAGCGCGTAGGTGAGCCCCAAGGCTCAAATTCCTCTACTGACCGTCCCCTTCGTCCCAAACGGCACCGAAGAAAGCCGACACGGTACAAGGACTATGTTCCTTGATATATATACATTTTTTCATAATACTCATGTTTCACATACTACTATACTGCTTATACACTACTTTATATACTACTTTCATATATTACTACATAATCCTTTTTGGGGAACATATAATGGTGACTGACACTAAGTTCCTAATTACTACTTGCACTAGTTCATAAATGGGCTCATGCAATAAAACTAAAAATCCATTACATCAAGTTTAGTCAAACTACGTGAACTCTGGTCACATAATATTGTCCTAATAAAGAATACATTCCTACATTTGATAACTATTGTATAATGATGTTACTTATTTTTGCACATTTTCTTACAAGATGTTCAAGGATTGTGTGCCAACATGTTACTTCATACAAACTTTTCAGTGCCTTACCACTGTATAATGTCATATACAGACTACAACTCCTTTCCTTTTTAGGGGGAGATGATGTGGTGTTGTGCCTTACCAGTTTCGGTTTCGATTGTGTGACGCAGAGCGCCACACAACGGGTATTTCATGTACGAAATCGTATGACCAAATCTCTTTGTAAATAAACTACAGTCCCATCCCCGTCCTCCGGCTGTCTTGACGCAACTGCGGGCGCTCCAGCGCTGAGCCGCCTTCCTAGCCCGCCGGACGGTACCTCCGGCGGCGACGCTACATTTACCAAGGGATGGGTCTCCGCCGAGGCGGCGCACATGCTGAACGCCAGAGTCGCGGAGTTTAAGTCCGGCGCGATCACCACCAAATCTCTCAAGTGGTTCCCCGCGCATGTGGGAGAGCTTGGCAACGAACAAAGACCCGACCTCCCGTCGAACCACAACGAGCGCGCCCGCCGCGACGCGGACGAAAGGGTCACCGCTGTGCGAGACGTCGTCGATGGCGAGGCACCCAATGTTGGAGGACATTATTCTGCAATGATAACAGACCCCGAAGCCTTACAGGACTGCAAGGACATCATGGTCACGTACCACGAGATCCTCAGCCACTACAGGAAAACGCCAGCCCACAAGCAGCTAGAGAGGTCTCAGGCGTCTGACCTGAGACGTCTGCTAACTGACACATTCGAATATCCCGGGCATCTGAACAGGCTGTGTCCGTCGCTCCACCCGTCACCCGTCTGTCCGTGGTGCGGGCACGAGACAGCCGACATGGCACACATACTTTGGAAGTTCGAGTGCGGTATTAGGGATGGTGAAATCGATGAACGATTAATCATATTAATCGATTAAAGGTCTACAATTAATCGATTAATCGTCATCGATTTCCGCCTTTCGATTAATCGAATTAATCGATTAAACTATTCGATTAATCGATTACGGATGCCCCCCACTCCCGCCCCCCAACCTCGCCCCTTGGCCGAAGCGCATGACTGCGAGGCGAGCTATCGCCTCTCTTTCACTGCTTTCACTACAGCGCATATTTCTGCGCTAGCAGAACGAGCTCGGAGCTGGCGGCGGCCATACCCCATAGAGAAAGATATGAACTCGCCCTGATCTCCGTCGCGTACGGCGTCCAACCGTCCAACTCCAAGCACTCCCCAATGCACTGTACCAATGCTTCAAGCCCCGGCAGGTGGCGGCTCCACCCCATCGAGGCAGAAATGAACTTGCCTCTCCGGCTCACAGTCTACTGCTGCTACTGCCTTTACCTCCTCTCCCTTAAGCTAATTGAACGTCGCCGGAGTATTCGCAATGCCCATAGACTGTAGCGCTGCCAAGCGGAATTCAGGAGCGTCCTCTCGAGGAGGCTTAGTAGACGATAAAATGTGAAGGCCCCGCCTCCGCTCAGGGGGGTCAGTGAGCCGTAATTCGCACGACACAAGCCAGCACCGCTGGGAACAAGAACCGTTTTAATTCACGACTCAAAAGAATCACCACCGGCCTTCCAGACCGGCACAACACGGCACTAACGTATACAGGAGAGCCAAAAGCCCGGAACGAACAGTCCCCGCAGACTGGCGGTCAAATGGAACCTACGCGCGAAACATAACGGCAGGAAAGCAAACTCACGCGCAACTCGCAGTAGAAGACGAGCCACGGACGTCCCAAACCGGCGTGGCCTCTGCTCTGCAGCACTCACGGAGGAAACCGTCGCGCCTAGCGCGACCGTCGCCGCATCCCATCGTCCTGCCGCCCACCAAAAAGCCCTGGGGCTTGTCTCGCCTCCCTTCTTATCCGCCAGCCATCTTCACGCCCCCTGTGGCTTTCCGCCGCTGCCGCTCGTCACGCGCATGGGCAATGCGCGTGTGTTCTCCTCCCCCTGCTTCCAACGTGCGTGCTGCAGATAAGGGCCTATCGGCCCGACACTCCCCCCCACACAAGAATGGACACTCCAATGAGTGTCATTTTCCAGCGACTACTAAGTACAAATATGAACACCACAGAAAATAGAAAAGGGTAACTGAGAAGCAGTTCTGAATTAGTCTACACAGTTCGTCGGGAACCACAACAGTTCATAATGTGTCGCATGTCCTTGTCTACTCAGTTTGTCGGGCACCACAACACATCACCATTCGTCGCATGTCTTTGTCCTGATGATTACACCGAACGGAGCCGGCCCACACGTCACCCACATAACCATTCGTGCCCTGTCTGTCCCACCGGTTGCACAGAATGGAACGTGCACGTAGCGTGTGTCGGCGTTCACAGCAGCCTGTGTCGGCGTTCCGTGATGGGTGCCAGCCTTGTGCTTTGTCGCGGGCTAGTTGGCACTGAAGTTGCTGCGGGGTGTTCTGCGAAAGGCAAGGTTATTACAGCAAGACAACAAAAAGGCACCGCATCCTGATTGAGAAACAGCGAATACCCAGGACAGCAATGTCGACGGTAGCGGGGGAATGTGTTTACGCGTCTAGCGGGCGCTCGTAGTAAGCTTTGAGGTCGCACACGTTTACAGGGCCTGTTACTCGACCACCGCGTTTGTTTTTGAGAAGGTATGCCAACCTAGAAATTCGCTTTGTAATCACGTAGGGACCGTCCCATCGTGGTGCGAGGGAGGCAGCAAACCCTTTTGCTGCATCACTGAGTGGATGCGTGCGGCGGAGCACCTCATCACCAACCGCGAACTCTAGAGGTCGCCTGCCCTTGTTGTATTGATTGCAATGTTCCAGGCGGGCCAGTTCCAAGTTCTCTCTGGCCTCCCGCAAAGTTTCGCTCCAGCGACTGGAGAGATTTTGCGCGAACGTCGCGTAGTTACAGCGCGGTGATTCGGAGTCATGGGTGAGCTCATGTTCGATAGGAAACTTGAGCTCGCGACCTAATAGAATGGCTGCCGGAGTAAATCCAGTTGAACGATTCACTGTTGTTCGCGTGGCGAATGCCATTTCCTGTACGCGGGCATCCCAGTCCCTGTGCCGGTCAGTGAAAGCCACCAACATTGTTTTAAGGTTTCTGTTGACGCGCTCAGTAATGTTGGCCTGAGGGTGGTAAGGTGTCGTTCTTTTGTGGTGTACACCAAGAACTTTGCAAGTGTCCGCAAATATTCTGCCTGTGAAATATGTGGCATTATCTGTTATTAGCTGCTTTGGAAAACCGAAGCGAGTGAACGTCTGCAGCAGACAATCCCAGATTATTTTTGAATCCAGCCGGCGTAGCGGGTACAGCTCTACCCATTTAGAAAAGTGGTCCGTGAGTACTAACAAATATCGACACCCCTTAGCTGATCTGGGGTACGGGCCCATTGCATCACAGGCAACGATTTCCCATGGATACCTGCTTTCTACAGATTGCATGAGGCCCGGTGGTTTGCCTCCCCTCGGTTTTGCGGTCTGGCAGGTAGGGCAAGTTTGGACGTATGTTATGACGTCCTTTCTCATGTGCGGCCATGTGGCGACGCGACACAGCTTTTCAAAAGTTCTCTTGCCATCACTGTGACCAGCGAGGCGTGTGTCATGAAAGTACGCCATGAAAGTTTTGCGTAGAGTCCGAGGAATGAAAACACGGAACGGGGACTCGTCATCATGAGTCTCAAGTGAGGGGTCGTAACGCAAGAGCAGGCCGTCCTCGGCTTGCAAGTAGCTGCCATAGGTGTTTGCGGACCGTGTGTTCCCGGTGGAACTAGCAGCGCCCAGGCCACTGCATATCTGCTTGCACTGGTCGTCGCTTCTCTGAGCGTCGAGGAGCTGCTGTCGTGAGACCAGTGTTCCCCAGACTTCTTCAGGGACTGTCACGACCAGGACATCGGCGGCTGGTTCGCCATCCCCTGACAGTGGCGCTCGGGAAAGCGCGTCAGCCACTTTGTTGCCAGTGCCTTTCCTGTACTCCACTCTGTAGTTATATTTCTGAAGAGAAAGGGCCCACCGGGCCAGACGACCGGATGGGTTTTGTAGCTTTGACAGCCATGACAGCGCCTGGTGATCGGTTTGAATCGTAAATGCAGCTCCATCCAGATACATGTCGAATTTCTTCAGTGCGAATACGATTGCAAGGCATTCTTTCTCTGTTACGGTGTAGTTCCTTTCTGCGCCTGAGAGCGTGTGGCTCGCAAATGCTAGCGGGTAAAGCATCCCTTGATATTCCTGGAGCAAAACTGCTCCAAGGCCATAATCGCTTGCGTCGGTCTGCACCGTGAAGGGTAAGTTTAGGTCAGGGAGGCGCAGCCGTGCTGTATCAGCGATAGCCTCCGACAGAGCCTGGAAGGCTGCCTGCTCCATGTTAGTCCAAGACCAATGGGCACCCTTGCGCAGGAGCTGGTGAAGTGGTCTTGCCAGATCGGCGCAGTGAGGAATGAAGTGACGGTAGAAGCCCGCCATACCCAAAAACCGTTGCAGGCTCTTAACGCCCGTTGGTGGTGGAAAATGCAGGATGGCCTGAAGTTTCTGTTCATCTGGCCGTATTGTGCCTTGCTCGACAATGAAACCTAGTAGGTTTATCCTGTTTGAGACCAACTGAACTTTCCGGGGGTTGACGGTGATGCCCGCGTCCTGCATTCGTTGTAGTACAGTGGTTAGGTGGGTCAGGTGCTCGTCAAAGGTTTGCGAAAAGACTACCACGTCGTCCATGTAAGCCATTGCGTAGTTGAATTTGGCATCTCGAAGCACAATGTCCATGACGCGCTGAAATGTGGCCGGTGAATTGCACAATCCGAAAGGTAACCTCGAAAACTCAAACAATCCCCTGTGGCAAGTAAATGCCGTTTTCTGAGCATCGCGCTCTGCTAACGGGATCTGCAGGAAGCCTCTGCTACAGTCAAGGGTAGTGAAGAATTTGGCGGCTCCAAGGGAGTACATAACAGAGTCGATTGATGGGAAGGGGTACGAGTCTCGAACCGTGACGGCGTTTAACCGCCGGTAATCAACGCACAACCGAGCAGAACCGTCCTTCTTTGGAGCTAAAACAACTGGAAACGCCCAGGGACTGTTGGACGCTCTTACAGCACCGGTGGCGAGCATTTCGTCGAGGGCAGCGTCCAGAAGTTCACGCTTGTGGACGCTCAGGGGACGAGGATTGAAACGGATAGGGCGGACGTCGCCTGTGTCGATCGTGTGTTCCAATACATTAACTCTGCCAGGAGCCTCTGTGAACATTGCCGCAAAGGGCTTTAGGGCTGTTTCGATTCTAGCTTTTAGCTGTGATGGCCCTTTGAAGGATTCGATAATAGTGAAGAAGTCCTCCCTGGCCTCGAAGAACGGATGCACATTTGTTGCAAGCAGATCAGACTGGGGTTGTGGCGAAGTAGTCACAAACGCGAGTGGTTTTGCATTGATGCCATGGCTGTAGGTGCCCGTACGGACATCAAGCACGATACCCGACTTCGCTATAAAATTGCGTCCCAAAATTACGGGGCAGGAAAGTCCGGGTAGGTGTAGGAAACGTTGCCGAAGTTTTCGCCCGTCGAGTCTAACCGCTAAGCGAGCTGCAAGCTTAGCAGGGACAACATGAGCAGAGGCCACGCGCAGATTAGTGCTTACACTTCGCAAAGTTAAGCCTTTCATCTCGCAGGCATTCTTAATGCGATCCCCGAAAACGGAAACAGCTGAACCAGTATCTAACAGCGCCGGGACCTTTACTCCTGCCATGGAAACCATCACTAATGGTGCTTTATCGGCGTGGGCAGCGAGGGGAGTGAATGTAGACGGACGATCGCTCACCGTATTGTTGAGTACACCATGGCTGTTATCGGGCGGGGAGTACTTCGCAGGAGCGTTGGTTGCTTGATTCTCTGGCAGTTGTCCGAGCGGGAAGGGATGCGGCCTTGTCCCTTTGGGCGTGCGTTGCTTTGTCGAAGGTTTGCCGCGGCTGTGATTCCTGGCGGCTGGATGATGTGAAGACCAAAACACCCGGTGGCCTGGCCTCTGCAGCGTGGCTGGCTGCTCTTGAAGACGCGTCGTAGCCCACAGAGGAGCCGCAGTAGTTCTTCCAGGACCTGCGTAAAGTGAGAGGACCCCGGGGGGCGGTGGAATGCTGGCCGGCGATTGGCATGCGCTCACCATCGCCGGCCCCGATCGTTTCCCCAGCGGCCAGAACGTGGTCTGCTTGGGCACTGGCTCCTATAGTGGCCCCGACCTCCACACTGGAAGCATACCGGAGGGTTCCTACTTGTGCCTCCGGCACTAGAATGGGCGGCGACCGCTACGGGCTGGCCTTGGGTCGAGACGCCCGGTGTGGGTGTCCCACGTTCCTGGGTAGTTGACTGGAAGGCGGACGGAGCAGGCAGATTGTGGTGGCTGAATGGGTCTAGAGTTCTTGGTGGGGTCATCGGTGAGGCCATTGGGTTGGACCGACCGTGCCACGCACAGGATGGCTCGAGAGTGGATTCAGGCGGTGGCGGTGGTTGGTACGTGAGCTCCGCCAACATCGCGGCCTGAATATCACCCGCTGCTGTAGCGAGGACGTCGAGTGAAGAGAATGAACGACCCCTCAAATACGCCTGAAAACGCGGATGCGACTGCTTAACTGCCCGAGCCACTCTTTCCGCTTCAGGTGCCGAAGGGTCCGCGCGGTCGTAAAGCTCCTGTAAGGACCGTATGTATTCTTGGAGGCTTTCCTCCTCAGCCTGTGTACGGCTGCGAAGTTCATCTTTCATGCGCACGGCGTAGTCGGGGGGCAGAAATTCGGCACGGAATAGCTGCTCAAAGTGAGACCAACTTTCGAAAGACTGGCGACGACGCCAACGTGCGGCAGAGCCAGACAGGGCGACGGGCAGAACGCGTAGCAGAAGAGTCTCATTTGGGAGGGCTTGCGCGTCGCGATAATCTTGTAAATCTTGTAAAAAGTCTGTGACCGATTTCTTGTCTGTGTGTCCCTCGTACGTAGGCACGGCCAGCGGTAAGCGAAATGTGTCGGCTGGTGTAGCCTGGCGTTCTAGCAACGCGGTCAGCTGCTCGACGATACGAGGAGTATCTGGCGCGGACGCGTCCTGTTTCACCTTGTCGGGCATTATATTAGACTTGAGGTCCGTAGGGCTTTCACCTTCGCGAGCTGTAACTGTACCGGAACGCAAGAGCATTGGAATATGCGCAAAGCATACCGCGAGTGCGATGGGCCGGCAGGACGGGGGCCTAATGCGTGCGGTTCTCGCGGTGCGAAAGCGAACTCAAACGAAAAGCATAAATACTGCATGAGGAAACCACGTTGCAAGGAACGAAAGGAAGGTCAGCTACGTGCGAAAACCACGTTGGGCGCCAGATGAAGGCCCCGCCTCCGCTCAGGGGGGTCAGTGAGCCGTAATTCGCACGACACAAGCCAGCACCGCTGGGAACAAGAACCGTTTTAATTCACGACTCAAAAGAATCACCACCGGCCTTCCAGACCGGCACAACACGGCACTAACATACAGGAGAGCCAAAAGCCCGGAACGAACAGTCCCCGCAGACTGGCGGTCAAATGGAACCTACGCGCGAAACATAACGGCAGGAAAGCAAACTCACGCGCAACTCGCAGTAGAAGACGAGCCACGGACGTCCCAAACCGGCGTGGCCTCTGCTCTGCAGCACTCACGGAGGAAACCGTCGCGCCTAGCGCGACCGTCGCCGCATCCCATCGTCCTGCCGCCCACCAAAAAGCCCTGGGGCTTGTCTCGCCTCCCTTCTTATCCGCCAGCCATCTTCACGCCCCCTGTGGCTTTCCGCCGCTGCCGCTCGTCACGCGCATGGGCAATGCGCGTGTGTTCTCCTCCCCCTGCTTCCAACGTGCGTGCTGCAGATAAGGGCCTATCGGCCCGACAAATGGCAGCACTACGCAGTCTCTCCCTTGTTCGGCTGTTCTAACCTCAGTGTTAACGCATTGGCAAGGAAGGTACACTACGACTTTGCTCGTTCCCTGCATCAGTGAACAAACCGGGCCCTCCGTGACATGAGAAATCTGATTCGTTCTTGCGAGACGCGAAGTTTTCGTGAAAATACGTGGCGACTCGCGCTTTCAATGCTAGCCCACAGCGTACGCATACTATCAGCTTCGCGAGGCTTTCTGTAGCCACGTAGGTTAGTTAAATATTATCGTCTGACATATTCAGTTGAATCTCACCCTGTTTTACTTGCATATAGCATTGGTCAGTGTTTCTTGTAGAGTATGAATCCCATAACACTACGCGGGAAGTCGCGCGGGCTCGCGATGTGCTCTTGTAAAACTCAGCTATCTCAAGTTGTCGATACATTAAAATAGAGCCTCTATCCTTTGTCAGCAAAGCGCTGTTACTAATCGTGCGAGCGACGTTTCAATCATTCGAGGACGCGTCTGCTCCACGCCTTTCGTGGAGCGAACGCTTTCCACACCGTCATTCTCCAGTGTGTTGGTGTTGGTTTCATAGCCAGCGCTGCGCCGTTTGTTTTTCTACGTTTGTTGATAGGTGGCAGCACACTGCAAGCGATTTGCTCGTTGACCGATCCGAGAGCATAATGTTCTTCGCGCCCAAACTACCCAGACGTCTCTCTAATTGTAAACGTGATGACGCGGACTGGTCGCAGTCGTTCGGCGGAGGAATTTCTTCGGATTGCTTTCAGCAGTGATGTTAAAAGAAACCATCTTGACGACGAGGATTTTACACTTGAGATTGAAGACTGTGAAAGCACCGAGAGTGACACAAAACGGAAAGGCGAGCTAGTTGGTACTGATTCATAATGGTGTAATAGTAGCGCAAAAAAGACGAGGACAAGAAAGTGAACACCACAAGCGCTTGTGGTGTTCACTTTCTTGTCCTCGTCTTTTTTGCGCTACTATTACACCATTACGAGAGTGACAGCTGTGACAGCGACGATGAACGATCAGCTGAACTCACGAGGAGCGAGTTGCACTTCACGTCTCCTCGTGCGTTAATGTTCTTTCACGCTCGTAAGTCACTTTGATTGTATTTAACGTATAATATCCTTGAGTGAGACCAGAATAAAAGCATAGTTCCTCTTGTGCATTGCATGTATCACAATTATTGTGGATATTATGGAGCGCCGCATCGCCAACACGCTCGAGCTCGACCAGCGAAGCGAAATGGTTAGAGCGATGGAACGTGCAGTCACGGCCACAATCTACGCCTCTCGGCTAACTTCTTCGACGTTGCGAAAAGCACACGTGTGCATTCTTTTCGATATTCATGTTTGGATCGGGCTGATCGAATCTGCAACATGCGAGTGAAGTGAATTGCACACGGCTAGAGTCTCAGCATGGCTGTGACACAAGCGCTACTAAATGGGATGTTAAATGCTCGTGTTCCGTTGAAGACGTAATACCGCGTTCCCGACTGCGCAAGTGATGACGACGT
Source organism: Rhipicephalus sanguineus (assembly GCF_013339695.2). Lineage (NCBI taxonomy): Eukaryota > Metazoa > Arthropoda > Arachnida > Ixodida > Ixodidae > Rhipicephalus > Rhipicephalus sanguineus. Next base: position 45,628 of record NW_023615714.1, read on the forward strand.
GCGGTCCCGTGCTGCAGCGATGACGCTACTCGCTGGCGGCCTACTACTGCGGCAAATCCGTCAGGCAGGCTCGGTACGTACTACCTCGGTGTGCCGTTCAGCTCATACGTCAATTTTAGTTCATGCAGTTTTATGTAGCACGCACAGGATATCGCAAAGCATCGTTATGCACGGTAACGGAGCGGAAATATAACCTTTCACACCGCAGCAAATAATTAGGTGGTGGGTACGTTGCACTTTCCATGGTTTGGGAAAGTATTTGTCTCATATCCAATTCAGCGCGGCTCATGACTTCATCCGGTGAAAGTGGCACGGGCCGTACGTCCGCACGTCCTATCTGTTCCTATGCTAACAAACGGGTTGACCTAGAGTCACTGTATATGCTACCTTTAGGTAGCAGAGTAGCGCATAGGTCCGGCTAGCAACCACCGCTATGCGGTGAAGTCGCACTTCGTTTTTGCAGGCGTCATGCCTACCGTGTCGCCGATTAACCTGTCTGGCGTGTCGAAGACCGGCGATAAACATTGGCTGTCGATGGCTAGTGCTAATTCAGTTCGCTGCAGCGGCGCCGTCGAGAAATAAAATAATTGGCCCAAGCGGCAGCTTCTCCGCAATGCATGGTGGCTAGCGGCGTTGGAAGACGGATGCCCAACTCTGCTACCTAAAGGTAGCATATACAGTAACTCTAGGTTGACCCTCCTCCTGGCGCCATCTTGAAAAGCACGGCGCGCCACCTATAGACCAGAACACAGCGAATTCCATGCGCATCGCCATATTTGCATCGCGCGTCGCGCCATCTATCGCACACGCGAGGAAACAACGTGCGCGGGCTGCCACGCTAGCAGACGCTGCACAGAGCAAACGTGAAACTTTCGAAACTCAGCCCGTCGGAGAGCGTGTTTCGCGTCTTTTCTGGCCTGGACATTTTCGCTGATTTTATTGGAATATCAAAAACATCTTGCTCATGCAATTCCACAATGTATACAGTACGTGCTGAGTGGGCTGCGAAAGCAATCTCGTCAGATACGTACGCTGTTACATTTGTAAAAAAACGTTCTCGCTGTAGTACGCGTGAATCGTAATTGCAGTGCAGCTCGCGAAAGAGTGAAACGATGTTTTGTTGCCCCATATTACAAGTTGTGCACAAAGTTTTGTGAAAGCTCATCATTTCAGCATGCATCGCGTAATGATTAGAGTACGCTTTACAGGTAGTTTCGCGGAACGTAATTTTTGTTTCACGAGCGCTCTTACAATAATGCGTCTTGCTCACAAAAGCGTGCTATCAGAGAGTATCACCTGCAGTGACGTTCATCGATCCCTTTTGGAAGCTACCTGCGCGATTTTATTCTTGTAACGATGGTGCTTTACAAGCGATACTGTGCTACTCTTAGTTAAGCCGGTTAGCTACCTCTGCGACGTAGCTAACCGACGTAGCTAACCGACTGGCGCGAGTACTCTTTACTTACGTGCCAATATATGTATTACGCGCAGCTGGATGCGTCGTGTCCAAATAAATTTGGGGACATCGAACACTGCAATGAAAACACGAAATTCTGGTCAGCTGTTGAGGAGCACCGTTCCATTTATTACCTTTTGAAGACGAAATCTCGAAGGCGTGGATGCCATCAAAAGCACTAAAGCTTAATACTACGTTGAAAGTGGCAAAGCATGCTGATTCATTGTGCTTGAAAGCACTACCTTGCACGACATTTTCGTCAAAGGAAACGCTCAAAGGTATGAAGTGCACCCCCACACAAAGCTCGCGCCTGCCTTCAACCCAGTTGCGTGTCACGCAAATTAGGTTCGCAGAATGAAATAGGTGGGAATCACACTGCAGAATACACGCATTTAGTGTATTTACTCGAGCATTTTCACTCGGCTCCTAGTTTTTTTTGCTTGAATCACAGTTATCCACTCGCGGCGAAGCTGAAAACACCGCACCGGCACTATTTCCGTGGCGCGTCGTATAATCGTCGCAGACAACGCTATTATCCTCTTGTTGCGCTGCTTGTTTGGCATCCAAAGACGACACAGTAGTGCCCAGACGAGCTCTTATACGCTGAAGCGGCGTGAACGGGTACTTTTTTGCACTTTAAAGCTTCGGAACTGCAGTTCGCCCTGTTTACTTGGTGCAGCCCGCGCGCGCCTTGGCTGCCTTGGCAGCCCCGGTCAGCCCGGCGTCTGGGTGCGAGAGTATCCGCTCTGCTCGCCAGCAGCCTGGGTGCGAGACAGGCGTGCTCTGGTGCATGGATATGGTGGCTACCATAGCATGGAGGAAGGAAAAATAAGGAGAGGCCCTGACGTCACATTCGTGAAGCCTCCACATCGCAAACACCCGCATCGCCTCCTAGCGAAGGAGCCTCGAAACATTTCGCGATTTCCGCCGTGTCGTTTGCAAGCGCATGCGCGATTCAAGCCTTTTTTTTTTTTTTCGCCGTGCAAGCGGCGCAGGCGATTCACGCATGCTGCTCCTTCTGTGTGTTCGTTAGGAAAGCTACGCAATGCCAGCTGTTGCGTATGGTTGCGTATACCCGGTGCAAATCGCGTGGACTGCGGAAAGTACCGGGTGTTACTTTTCATGTGTACGTACACGTTCGCTTCATTGCTGATCACTAATGCATGGTATTTGCATGCGAAGCTCTCGGATGTGCGCTCTGTTGCTTCTTACTCATTGTGTCAACTCAGAACACACGTGAACTTTTGTTTTTGGCGTCTGACACGCCGTACATAACATGCGCCGAAGGCATCGTACGTTTTTAGAGGCTGTGTCGTTCAACGAAAGGGCAATAAACTTATGTTGTTATCGGACTACGTGATATATGTATTGTGCGGTGTGCGCTCGCTGCGTGCTTGTCGTTGTGTGCGTACTGGAATTACAAACTTTACGTGCACGATCGCGTATACAATACAGCGGTGTCCTCTTTTCGACGTGAAGTTACGTCAACTATAGGTTGGCGTTGCGCCGAATAGCTCCTACGCTCAGTCTCCATATAGGGCTGACGCGCTGGAGTTTTGAGTACTGTGGCGGAGCCTGGTGGCGTGCGCCGAAGTTGCTTGGGTAGTCAAAAATGGACGCCGACCGGCGAGTTACGCAGTTCTCAGTTGCTTTAAGCGTTTTACTTAATTTTGCGCCTAGTTTTCAGGCTCAAAAAGTGCTTAAAACGTACTCAGGAACTTGTCCGCTATGCCTGCAGAGTCTGACATGTTTGACGAGCGATCCCTGCTTCAACAAACCGTGCCGAAAGCAGGTGGTCTGGGCGACGGCTCTGAGCAGCGCGCGGTCCCGAAGCGCGGTCGCCGTGGTTAATTGCCTCGAACATGGGGGTAAGGATCCTAATGTGCAGTTTTACTGGTTCCCCTGAAAGCCGTACGAAGTGGAGCGACGGAACCGCGGGATACGTGCCGTCCGGACGCGTGAAGTGAGTACGCGAGCAAAACGTGGTTGCAACGTAACGTGCTGATTACTTTTCGTACGCGCGTGCACGCGTTTATATATATACATTCCCTGTGTGCAGTCCAGACGGCACGCCGTGGCTGCCGACGGCGATCACGAGGATATGCAGCCGGCATTTCGTGCGAAACGAGAAAAACGATGCCATGAGTCACCCTGCGTATGTGCCTACGATTTTTCCGGCTGCTTCCAGCGGCCGGCTGTAAACATTGCGCGCCGTCGCTTCTCGACCGCCACCGCACGCTGACAGAATTTGACGAATTCTAGAAGCAAATGTTGAAAATTACGACCGTGCATGGGGAAAAAGTGTGTTTGCGACTGAATGCGGCAGAAAACGGCACACGACGCGAATGCGCTCATTCGGCCGCCGACGGCTAGCCTTCGTCTGGACCTTTCTTGATTCCGTTTCGTCGTGTAATGCAAATCATGTCGGTTTTCTTAACAGCAATATTTTCGTTTATGCACTGTCGTTAATCGCGCGAGCAGGCCTCGTAAAACTTAACTCGAGTTCAACGTCGTATGAGATTCGCTGCACTTGCGAGTTGCAGCGCGCCGAAATGGTTCCTTCAATCTCCTGCACGTCGTAAACATACTTGACGTTGACGAGCTTCTTGCGTTTACGCAGATTGCTTGGCCTCAAGAACTCAGCCACGCCAGAAACTGGCCAAGGGCGTCCGCAGAACTTTTTCCAGGGGGTGCATCTGCAGAGGGTGGGGGGGGGGGAGGGGGGGGCATACAGCATAGGTAGCTTTTGTTTCATTGCCGTGACATGACCGGCAAGATTAGTCCATAGCAGTATGCAACGTGCAAAGTTGGCTGGTAATCCTGAATGACGTTTCACGCGGATATGCAGGACTGGAGTGTCCTAATCAAGCTGTGTAGCTTACTGCTACTGCATAGAAAATTATTATCCAAAATTCCAAGGGGGGGCAGCTGCCCCCCCCCCTTGCACCCCCCTCCGGACGCCCATGAAACTGGCCGAGATCCAAAGCGCAGCACAACCGACAGCGGCGGCTCCATTGCGCATCTGAGCTTAGTGCTGCATGCGGCCGCCTGTCTGACTACTCGAAACCAAAGAACTTGTCGTAGGGGGCGCTTTTTAGCACGTTTTCGCAGCGCCGCCTGGGCAGCCAGTCGGGCCTATACACGAACAAAGAACCGTGCTAATCCGGCAACAGATCGGGAAATCGGGCTGCGAGAAAGGGAAGGCCTAACGCCCAGCAGAACACGTAAGTCACTGCTAGGTGAGTTCGAATACGATGATGCAGGGGCTGAACGTTTTTGATCACGGCACGTACCGGTGTTCTGTACTGTTGCACAAAAACGCTCCACGAAGAATTTCAGCACGCAGCGCTCGTGCCTGCCACGCAGGAACAGCCTGGTAAACGTCTGCTTGCAACATTTTACTGCGTGCGAACCGCACAATACGCGCTAAGTTTACGCCGGGACTACAAATTGCGCAGAAGCTAACCACCGCGGAGAGCACGCCGCGGGGCGTCTGCTGTTTGTTTGCCCCATACCGGTTTTGTTTGCCCCATAGATCTGACGTCACTTCCGCCACACTTTTCGCAATGCATTGAAATACGATAGGGCCTCTCCTTCTTTGGGGCATAGTCCGTGGGCATTGCGAATACATCGCGTGGTCGCGTGGCGGCGTGGCTGCCTGCCGTTCAGCGCGGTTCGCGCAGTTCGCGTACGCTGCCCGGCGAGGCGCCGGGGCTCGCCGTCGCGTCGGCGCCTCGGCGCGACAGTGGCGGAGGCGGCGCCTCCTCCCCTCCTCTCTGCTTTCCCTGTCTCATGAAGTGCGTTGTGTCTTTGGTAGTTTTGTGGTTTTATGTTCGAGAAAATGTGCGCATCTTCGGTCTTCGGTTGCGCTCACGCGGAAGGCTCCGTGGAAGGGACGCTTGGAGGGGGGGCCATATTCACGGGCAACGTGCGCCTCTTAATAGACAGTTTTAGTTGAGCGTCTGCAACAGCTCTGCGGACGCAGCCTGCCATTTCGAATACACTTTTAGTTGGGCGTACGCAGATATTGAATGCGCAGTGCACGATACGTTGCGCGCGCTGCAAGCGAAGCGCGCCGCAACACTTGTAGTTTACCCCGCTGTGGTACGTTTCGCTCAATGAGACAAGTCATATTCGAGATGTAATTGTTTTCGATTGCTTATCAGCGCCACCGACGTCGGAAGTACACTAGGTCCCAGTAACAACGTGGCCTCTGCGATCTGTGCGCAAGACCTCGATGGCCAGGGTAACGGCTATCAGCGTACACGTCAGACCGCGGCGTTGGCTGTGTGCATTTTTAATGCCGTTCCTAGGAGCATTGGTTGCGCGCGTTGACCTTTGCCGTGTACGTTCAACTTTTTTATGCGTGCAGAGCTTTGAAGCTGGGTGGACTTAGTAGAAGGGCATCTCATGAGGCACAGCCACACTGGATAGAACAATACAATACAATGCGGCTTTATTTCCAGAAATACAAACATTCTGGGGAATCCATTCGCTAAAAGCTGTCCTATCCTGCGCGGCGTGAATAAGGCTTAGCAACTGGTTGTATTCAACGTATTCTTGAGTTTGTGATCTACAAGCAACACTCTCAAGGAGTTAAAGCTCGCACAACGCTCGACGCGCGTTATGTTGCAGCTTGAATTAAAGCACGCACCAAGCTTATTTTTTATTTTTATTTTTTTTTACGGAGGCATTCGCCGAGAGGCCTGACAGAGATTAACGCGTTCCCGCACACAACCTGTCGAAGACGATTGCTTGAGAATTTTTGTGAGACGCCAGGCTATGTCTTCCCGCTCGTGAGGACGCTGGAACGTGCCTCTTTATTTTAGTACCTTGTCTGGCGTGGAAACATGTCCTTTCAATGTGGAGTACACCACTGACCTCCATTAAAAAGGCTGGACGGCGCATCCCCGCTCTGCGAGGCGGGCGCTTGTGAAGCCACCGGAGGTCCCCTTTTGTCCCGGAAGCTGGCGTCTTCTGTCCGTCTGAGTCGCGCAATTCAAATATTCTCGGGTTGCGGCTGTTGTTATGATCGTTTTCTTTTTTATTTTTCAAACTCTGCGATTACGCCTCACTTTAGACGCCGACGAACGCTACACGAAAGATGACAGACGCCGTGCCGACACCGTCCGAATACGGCGGAGTGGCTGCAACGTACAAAACGCGTAAAAAGTAATGCAACTTGAGGTACTTACGCGTGAAATGTCTTCCCTGACGAATTTCCCGGTCGATTCGTACAGTTTACTGCGCTACAGGCACGTATTTCTTTTAAAAAAGAAGAGAACAGCTCTCTTCCGGGACAAAAACGGCGGCTTCCGGTGGCTTCACGCCCGCGTGCTCATTGCGCCATCCAGCTCCTCCTAGTGGAGATCAGTGGAGTACACACGACTTGCGTCGGGTTCGCTGTTGCTGTCTGCGTCGAAAGCCACTGCAGCCATCATGTGCTCTCGTTTCTGGTTTGTTCGAGGTCTGGCGAGAACGCAACGTCTTGTTACAGGCATATACGCGCGCATCCCTGGAATAGATACGCTACGTACTGCGCATGCGCACTTCTCTCCCGCAGCCGTGCTGCGTACGTAGGCTCGTTACGTACGCACAACTTTATAAAAGTGTCTTGCGGAATGGCTGGCAGCGTCAGTCCTCCGAGCTGTTGCGGCGCCCAACTAAAACTGTCAATGAACGAGTTGAGACCGTTATGCGCGTCTTTGTACAGGCTCCGGCTATATGAGCTATGTAATAAATTATCAAGGGTGATTGTTTGCTGACTACAGATTGTGTCTGCACTTCTGAAGGCACAGTATGTCGCTTTGAGATGCGGTTTCCTGTAAGGCCTAATAACATTTGCAGCGATATTCAAGGTGCAGCGCGCGTCCACTCGCGGAACGTGAAAAAGAAATGTCAATCTTTGTGGGGAACATTTCGGTGTACTGAATAAATATAATGGATTTTCTTTGTTAAAGACGATAGTTTGAGGCGCAGATTCAGTAGCTGATTCCACTCCAGCGCGTACTGCGCCATTCGGTTAAATTGTACTGCGCCATCCGGATAATCGTC